>NC_057796.1:199039342-199081521 GCF_018294505.1 Triticum aestivum | reverse complement strand
CTACTATTATTTGTGTTTAGATTTAGGTTAGAGTGGTAGGATTAGGTTATTGCCAGATTTAGGTTTAGATAATTAGAAGAAGAAAAAAATTGAAAAAAAAGAAGAATAACTAGAAGAAGAGGAAAAAGGGAAAAAGGAAGAGGGTTGCCGAGGGGATAGATGGTGGAGCCAGTGGGTCCCGACGCCCATGCCGAGAACCCCCTGGTCCGAGTGCTGACCCGTCGACCGTGCGTCGCCATACCTGGCACCCCGGGACGAGCGGGTTAGGGGGTTCCTCGGTGTCGATGGAACCCTAAATAACAAGTATCGTCGGTGCGAGATACATGTGGCCGTCGGTGTCGAGCACAACATCCATGTCCCACAAGTGACGCCGACATCCGGCGTCCCAAAGCAACTGTTCTCGGCGTCGATGGCGGTCGAACACCCTAAATTCGCCAAGGTGTTCGACCGTCATCGGCCACCAAAAATATTGTTGCGGGACGCCGGGCGCCTGCTTCACTTGTGGGATGTGGATTTAGTGTTCAACGTCGACCGCCTCATGTAACTTGCACCGATGGTAGTTGCTATTTAGTTTACCCGGGGACGAGCGGGTTAGGGGGTTCCTCGGTGTCGATGGTACCCTAAATTGCATGTATCGTTAGCGCGAGGTACATGTGGTCGTCGGTCTCGAATACTACATATACGTCCCACAAGTGACACAGGGATCCTACGTCCAGCAACAACAGTTCTCGGCGTCGATGGCGGTCGAACACCATTGTGAATTTGTCTGGCAGCCTCAGAGATGATGATTGAAAGCTAAGTGTTGAAACTTGAAACACCCAAACTAACCCAAGTCGGTTTGGTTGTTTGAAATTTCAAAACTTGGCTTTAATCCTCATCGCAGAGGCTGCCATACAAATTCGCCAAGGTGTTCGACCGTCATCGGCCACCAGAACTATTGTTGCGGGACGCCGGGCGCCGGCTTCACTTGTGGGATGTGGATCTAGTGTTCAAGGCCGACCGCCTCATGTAACTTGCATCGATGGTAGTTGCTATTTAGTTTACCTGAGGATGAGCGGGTTAGGTGGTCGCTATGTTACTCATCTTTGGATTTAAATGTGCAGTTATTTCGTCGCTGCGAGGGTCTGGTGTTCGACGAGCTCTGCCCCTGCGTTCATTGGTGAGCATAAATGACATCTCCTCCTCCCCCCTTCATTTGCTCTGTTCCGGTCTTCATGCCGATGAAACTTGCTAGCTATAGGTGTCAATCATCAGTATGCGTAACCACAATGTGTCTCCCGTTCAAAAGGGTTACATCTATAAATATGCATGCATTTGCATATTTATAATCGTGATTCTTTCGAATTGTCCAACGTTATCCATGGACAGCCCGAGTATGTGTAGATTGGTTCGTTTTCCCATATGCTCTACTCCGGATCCGATGCAGAATTTCGTTAGTGCCTCCCTGTTGTTCTCCGAGTACACATCCTCTCTGCTTATTGCCGAGACGTGTATCAGGAGAACAGCGGGGAGGTGCTGCCAAAATTTTGCGTCGGATCCGGAGCAGAGCATGGGAAAACGAACCCAGTCTACACATACTCGGGTGGGATTAGGACCTATCTTTACCTATTAGCGTGTAGGTTGCATGGACATAATAAAACTGACAAACTCCATTAACTGATGGATATGGTTTGCTTAATTATGTATATATTTCTTGTGTGTCCAGTAGGAAGTCAATATGAGTGATCGTGCATGGATGTACACCAGTTACACTAGTCAGAAAGTTTGGACGGAGGAATGGTTAATAAAAACCAAGGGGTTTGTTAGAGCCGCATTTGCAAATGGCCAGGAATTTAGCTGGTGCCCTTGTGCCCGTTGCGACAACTATAAAAAGAGGGACGAGCTTGAAATGAGTAAAGACCTGCAGAAGTTTGGTTTTACGCCTGGTTACACGGTCTGGACATTACATGGTGAGTCTGCCCAACGTGCCAGAGCTGAGGTTCGTTGTCGCACCGACGAGCATGGTACCGGGACCGCAGACATGGTGCAAGACTTTGACGATGCTCGGGACTTGGACGAGGAGATGGAGGAATCTGCAAAGGCCTTCACTGAAATGTTGGAGTCCTCAAAACGTCCTCTCCACGAGCATACTGAGCTTTGTCAGCTGGATGCCATCTCACAAATAATGGCTTTGAAGGCTCCATTCAACTTGGGAAGAGAATGCTACGACGCGATGATGACAGTATTCGGACGATTTCTACCCAAAGGCCATGTGCTACCTCCAAACCTGTACCAGTCAGACAAAATCCTCCGTGCTCTTAAGATGCCCTATGAGAAGATACATGCCTGTGAGAAAGGATGTGTCTTATTTAGGCTTCAGTATGAGGACTTGAACTATTGTCCCATTTACAATTCTTCCAGGTATGTTGTGGTAGACAACTGTATGGGTGAGAAGACGCAGACCAAAATACCCGTTAATGTTCTTCGGTATATGCCAATCGTACCAAGACTTCAACGGCTTTTCATGGTCGAAGAGACAGCTAGACAGATGACATGGCACAACACGGGCAAAAGAACCGAACTAGATCCAGATGGGAATGTGATGATGGTGCACACATCGGATAGTGAAGCGTGGAAGCGCTTTAATGCATTACATAAGGAAAAAACGGTAGATCCAAGGCATCCTCGAGTCGCCGCCAGCACAGATGGGTTCAGTGTGTTTGGTCAGATGGCAACCCCATATAGTTGTTGGCCCGTGTTTTTCATTCCACTCAATCTCCCCCCAGGCAGATTTTGCAAAGAAAGAACATTTTCCTGACGTTGATAATTCCAGGGCCCAACTATCCGGGGAAGAATATGAATGTGTACATGCAGCCGCTTAAGGACGAATTGCAAGAAGCTTGGGATAATGGGTTCAAGACATACGACGCCTTTAGCAAACAGAACTTTATAATGCGTGCCTGGTACATGTACTCGACGCATGACTTGCCGGCGTATGCGCTATTCGTTGGCTGGTGTGTGCATGGAAGGTTCCCATGCCCCACATGCAAGGGAGCTCTTGAGTTTCGTTGGCTGATGGCAGGGCACAAGTATAGTTGCTTCGACTTGCATAGACCGTTTCTACATCCTGGCCATGAGTTCACGAAAGACAAGAAGAACTTCATCAAAGGTAGAGTTGTCAAACACTCTGCACCACCTGCGTTGACAGGCCAACAGACCCTAGATCAGTTAAACGCTCTCGAGCCAGATCCAGAGCGTCCAGGGTATTTCAAGGGGTATAATAAGGAACACGCCTGGACTCACAAGACATGCTTCTGGGATCTGCCTTACTTCAAAGACCTCCTTTGCCCACACAACATCGACGTGATGCACACTGAAAAGGATATCGCCGAAGCCATATTTGGTACATTGTTCGGCATAGAGGGGAAATCAAAGGATAATACTAAGGCTAGAGTCGATCAAGAGGAGCTATGTGATAGACCGTTAAAAACATGAAAGAACCGAAAGGAAAGGGGAACTGGACGAAGCAAAAGGCATGGTTCAATCTTGGAAGGCCAGCTATGAAGGAAATTATTTTGTGGGTGAAAATGCAGTTGATGTTCCCCGATGGGTATGCAGCAAATCTAAAGAGGGGAGCGAATCTTCAAAAATTGAAAATATTTGGTCTAAAAAGTCATGATTGGCACATATGGATTGAGCGGATAATGCCGGTGATGTTGCGTGGCTTCATCCCTGAGGATGAATGGCTAGTACTAGCAGAGCTGAGCTATTTCTTCCGTGTTCTTTGTGCGAAAGAACTATCGCCTGGCCTCGTAGAAGAAATGGAACAGTTGGCACCGGAGTTGATCTGCAAGTTAGAGAAGATCTTTCCGCCAAGCTTCTTTAATCCAATGCAACACTTGATTTTGCATCTCCCGACCGAGGCACGATTGGGGGGGCCCGTGCAAAATCGTTGGTGCTACTCAACTGAGAGGATGCAGAAGACGCTTCGAGCAAAATGTAAAAATAAACATAGAATAGAAGCATCGATGGCGGAGGCATTCATCACTGAGGAGGCGGCAAACATTGTGACAGCACACTACGAAGCCAAAAATCGCCATTTGCATTATCCGAAGCCTCGGTACAATGCTGACGAACCTCAAAAGGGTCAATCCAACCTCAGCCTATTCAAAGGGAATCTCGCACCAGCCAGTGGTTGGAAACCAGTAAGGTTGGATGTTGAAGAATGGCGGACCATTTCGCTGTATCTCTTCCACAACCTAACAGAAGTGCGGCCGTACATCGAGTAAGATCTCGATACATTGTTTCACAACTTCTAATTCCTTTGAACTTCTCTTATTCTTGGATATTTGATGCAGTTGATACGTCGCCATATTCTCGTATGGAGCGGTGATCCAAAAGGATTCCGTCGAAGAGTATGAGCTTCTGGCAAAACAAGGAGTCGAACATCCCGGTTTCATCTCTTGCTTCAAAAAAGCGGTAATTTCCATTAGACCCTTTCTTTTCTTTGGCTAATTTGCGACTAATGCAACAATCCTTTCGTATTAAACTTGTAGGCTAATTCAGAGATTATGGATGCCGAATTGAGACAAGTAGCTAATGGTTTTTACTATAAGGTCCGTTCATTTGACAAATACGACATTAACGGGTATCACTTTCGTACCTATGGCAAAGAGCTATCTATGGCCGACCGAAAGTCTACAAATTGTTGTGTCTCTGCTATCGGCGAAGGAGGTATCGAGTATTATGGAAGAGTTGAAGCAATTGATGAACTTGAATTCTATGGTGAAAACCCACCAAACGTCGTAGTCTTCAGATGTTATTGGTTCCAGCCGAGGGAGACTAGAAGGACTCATGAACATATAGGGCTAGTCGAAATCAAACAAAGCACCCATTTGGATGTTCCCGATGTCTATATTACGGTTCAACAGGCAACCCAAGTTTTCTATCTACTGTGGGCCTGTCAAAGTGATCCAAATCTCAGTGGTTGGGACGTCGTTTATGAAGTGCCGCCACGTGTTAGACCACCTCCCCCCAACGAAAAGGATTATGAACCTCACATTAACCAAGGCACATATGACGAAGGAGAATTCTTCCAAGAAACACGTCTTTCCAAAAAGCGTTTCAAGAACCGCTCTACTCCACCCCAGAACATTGAAGTAGACAACGATAGTGAATCCGACTTCACCCCTGAGCCGGAACAAGAAGAGCCGGAAGAAGAAGAAGTTACTGCTGCAGATGACCTGTCAATGCTTGAACGATTACGTAAAGGTGGCCTTCCACATGATGATGCATTTATTAATGATGATGATGAGCACGTCATTACCGATAGTGATTATGATGATGCTTTTATTAATCATGATGACGAGCACGCCATTACCGATAATGATTATTAGGTATTCAAAATTTTATGTTGTACTTGATTTATATAGTTATTTGTATGATTGTATGATTTATATAGTTGGTATTTATAATTTTCTTACTTTGTATGATTGTTTCTTATACATAGTGCCATGGTCTTCATTTCCGTCCCGGTCGGCCCTCGCCCGCTTTATGATTCGGATGTGGTAAATTCTCTTTCATAACTATTTGTTGCATTTCGCATTTATGACAATTATGGCCATCAAGTTGACATAGAGATATTTTAATCTAGGAGGTATGTGAACCGGAATTTGAAACGGACCCTCTTGTCGAGAAGTTAAATTTAGTTCAAAAAGAAAATGAGTATTTGAAAGAAAAAATTAAAAGAATTGAAGAAGAGAAGATGACATTGGAGTTGTATGTTGCCGATGCCATCGATGATCACAAGATGAAGATGAATGCAATGCGCTTGAAGATGGATGCAATGCGCCTGAAGCTTAAGAAGATTAGAAAATATGTCATTGATAATGAGGCTTGGTATCATTATGCCGTTGGATCAATTGTTACCTTAGTTGCGATCTTCATCACATTTGTTGTGATGAGAGTAAGTTTTCTCTAGTGTTTTGCTTTACAAATGGATACTTAGCTTATTTTCCTCCTAAATGGCATAATTACCTAAGTTAGATAAAAAAAAGTTATACTTAGCTTATTCAGTTCATTTATGACATACTTAGCATACTTAGGTAAAAAATGGCATGATAATCTTTGTTAGCTCCAAAATGATATAGACTTAGCTTATTTTCCTCGAAAATGACATAATAACCTTACTAAGCTCCAAAATGACATATTTACCTACCTTAGCTCTAAAATGACCCACACTTAGCATTTTTCCTAGCTTAGCAATAAAATGACATTTTTACCTACCTTAGTTAGAAGAAGAAGAAGATAAAGAAGAGGAAAGGAGAAAGAGAAAGAGAAGAAAAAAATCTTCTTCTTCTTCTTCTTCTTCTAACTAGTCTTCTTCTTCTTCTTCTTCTTCTTCTAACTAGTCTTCTTTTTCTTCTTCTTCTTCTTCTTCTTCTTCTTCTTCTAACTTTCATCTTTCCCAATTTGCAGATTTGCTTTACATGAGGAAGCTTGGATTCATGGAGTGTACTATTCTTCTGGTGCTTCCTTGTTCTTTATGAAAACTTGTTTGGATATGTATGCCTATATGGATATGTTGTTGGAAACTTGTTTCTGGTTATGTATATATGGATATGTTGGACTTTGTTGAACTATGTTATTGGATTGGATGAAATATGTTGTTGGACATGCTGTTGGATATGTTGGATATGTATGCATGTATATCTGTGTTTGAAACCATGTCTAATTAATGGGATTTAAATAAAAACATGGGATATATAGCCTCTTTGCCGTCTGCTAGCAGACGGCAAAGAGGACACGTGGCAGTCACCTGTTCAACCTCGGAACACTGGCTGCCTATTTGGTAATTTTGCCATCTGCTGGCAGACGACAAAGTGACCAGCTATGTCGTCTGCCAGGAGACGGCAAAGATTCAAACTTCTTTGCCGTCTGCTGGCGGACGGCATATCTGGACACGTGGCAGCTTCCCAGTGCTGCCTAGCTGGGCTCTTTGCCATCCGTCAGTGGACGGCAAATATCTTTGATTCCTTGTCGTCCGCTGGCAGACGACAAAGAACGCCATTAACCCCCTAACGGCTCTCACGCCACCGCACCGCCGTCCGCTGTCTTTGCCGTCTGCGGGCCTCGGATGGCGGACGGCGTAATCCTTTGCCGTCCATTTCTAAGAAGCGGACGACAAAGAAGGCCTTTGTTGGCACGCGTTCATCCGGCAGTTTGCCGTCCGCTAGCGGACGGCAAAGAATTTTGCCGTCTGTGATCTATGCCTTTGCCGTCCGCCATGGCGGACAGCAAAGAAGCTGATTCCAGTAGTGTACGTGCTTATGGAAAAGAACTTGCATGACATCTTTTGTCCTACCCTCCCGTGGCAGCGGGGTCCTAATGGAAACTAAGGGATATTAAGGCCTCCTTTTAATAGAGTACCGGACCAAAGCATTAACACATAGTGAATACATGAACTCCTCAAACTACGGTCATCACCGGGAGTGGTGCCGATTATTGTCACTTCGGGGTTGCCGGATCATAACACATAGTAGGTGACTAATGACTTGCAAGATAGGATCAAGAACTCACATATATTCATGAAAACATAATAGGTTCAGATCTGAAATCATGGCACTCGGGCCCTAGTGACAAGCATTAAGCATAGCAAACTCATAGCAACATCAATCTCAGAACATAGTGGATACTAGGGATCAAACCCTAACAAAACTAACTCGATTACATGATAAATCTCATCCAACCCATCACCGTCCAGCAAGCCTACGATGGAATTACTCACGCACGGCGGTGAGCATCATGAAATTGGTGATGGAGGATGGTTGATGATGACGACAGCGACAGATTCCCCTCTCCGGAGCCCCGAACAGACTCCAGATCAGCCCTCCCGAGAGAGATTAGGGCTTGGCGGCGGCTCCGTATCGTAAAACGCGATGAATCCTTCTCTCTGATTTTTTTCTCCCCGAACACGAATATATAGAGTTGGAGTTGAGATCGGTGGAGCTCCAGGGAGCCCACGAGGTAGGGGGCGCGCCCAGGGGGGCAGGCATGCCCCCACCCTCGTGGACAGGGTGTGGGCCCCCTGGCCTTGATTCTTTCGCCAATATTATTTATTATTTCCAAAAATAATTTCCGTGAAGTTTCAGGTCATTCCGAGAACTTTTATTTCTGCACAAAAATAACACCATGGCAATTCTGCTGAAAACAGCGTCAGTCCGGGTTAGTTCCATTCAAATCATGCAAGTTACAGTCCAAAACAAGGGAAAAAGTGTTTGGAAAAGTAGATACGACGGAGACGTATCAACTCCCCCAAGCTTAAACCTTTGCTTGTCCTCAAGCAATTCAGTTGATAAACTGAAAGTGATAAAGAAAAACTTTTACAAACTCTGTTTGCTCTTGTTGTTGTAAATATGTAAAGCCAGGATTCAAGTTTTCAGCAAAGATTATGAACTAACCATATTCGCAATAACACTTAGATCTCATGTTTACTCATGTCAAAGACATAATCAACTAGCAAGCAATAATAATAAATCTCGGATGACAACACTTCCTCAAAACAATCATGATATGATATAACAAGATGGTATCTCGCTAGCCCTTTCTGAGACCGCAAACATAAATGTAGAGCACCTTTGAAGATCAAGGACTGACTAAACATTGTAATTCAAGGTAAAAGAGATCCAGTCATAGTCATACCCAATATAAATTAATAGTAATGGATGTAGATGACAGCGGTGCTCTCCAGCTGGTGCTTTTCAATAAGAGGGTGATGACTCAACATAAAAGTAAATAGATAGGCCCTTCGCAGAGGGAAGCAGGGATTTGTAGAGGTGCCAGAGCTCGATTTTGAAATAGAGATAAATAATATTTTGAGCGGCATACTTTCATTGTCAACATAACAACCGAGAGATCTTGATATCTTCCATGCTACGCACATTATAGGCGGTTCCCAAACAGAATGGTAAAGTTTATACTCCCCCTCCACCAACAAGCATCAATCCATCGCTTGCTCCAAACAACGAATGCCTCCAACTAACAAGAGTCCCGGGGGAGTTTTGTTTGCAATTATTTTGATTTGATTTGCATAATGCATGGGACTGGGCATCCCGGTAACCAGCCATTTTCTCGTGAGTGAGGAGCGGAGTCCACTCCTCTTGAGAATAATCCGCTGATACGTCTCCAACGTATCTATAATTTTTGACTGTTCCATGCTATTATATATTCTATTTTGGATGTTTAATGGGCTTACTTATACACTATTATTTTTGGGACTGGCCTATTAACCGGAGGCCCATCCCAAATTGCTGTTTTTTTTGCCTATTTCAGTGTTTCGAAGGAAAAGGATATCAAACGGAGTCCAAACGGAATGAAACCTTCGGGAACGTGATTTTCGGAACAAACGTGATCCAGAGGACTTGGAGTGGACATCAAGAAACGAACGAGGAAGCCACGAGGCAGGGGGGTGCACCTACCCCCCTGGGTGTGCCCTCCACCCTTGTGGGCCCCTCATTGCTCCACCGACCTACTTCTTCCTCCTATATATACCTACGTACCCCAAACCATCAGACATGGAGCCAAAACCCTATTTCCACCGCCGCAACCTTCTGTACCCGTGAGATCCCATCTTGGGGGCCTTTTTCGGCGCTTCGCCGGAGGGGGCATTGATCACGGAGGGCTTCTACATCAACACCATAGCCTCTCCGATGATGTGTGAGTAGTTTACCTCAGACCTTCGAGTCCATAGTTATTAGCTAGATGGCTACTTCTCTCTCTTTGGATCTCAATACAAAGTTCTCCTCGATTCTCTTGGAGATCTATTTGATGTAACTCTTCTTTTGCGGTGTGTTTGTCGATATCTGATGAATTGTGGGTTTATGATCAAGATTATCTATGAACAATATTTGAGTCTCCTTTGAATTCTTTTATGTATGATTGGTTATCTTTGCAAGTCTCTTTGAATTATCAGTTTGGTTTGGCCTACTAGATTGATCTTTCTTGCAATGGGAGAAGTGCTTAGCTTTGGGTTCAATCTTGCGGTGCTCGATCCCAGTCACAGTAGGGGAAATGACACGTATTGTATTGTTGCCATCGAGGACAAAAAGATGGGGTTTATATCATATTGCATGAGTTTATCCCTCTACATCATGTCATCTTGCTTAAAGCGTTACTCTGTTCTTATGAACTTAATACTCTAGATGCATGCTGGATAGCAGTCGATGTGTGGAGTAATAGTAGTAGATGCAGGCAGGAGTCGGTCTACTTGTGACGGACGTGATGCCTATATACATGATCATACCTAGATATTCTCATAACTATGCTCAATTCTATCAATTGCTCGACAGTAATTCGTTTACCCACCGTAATACTTATGCTATCTTGAGAGAAGCCACTAGTGAAACCTATGGCCCCCGGGTCTATTTTCCATCATATTAATCTTCCATCAACAAGCTATTTCTATCTTTGTTTATTTTGCAATCTTTATTTTTAGTCTTTATCATAAAAATACCAAAAATATTATCTTATCATCTCTATCAGATCTCACTCTCGTAAGTGACCGTGAAGGGATTGGCAACCCCTTTATCGCGTTGGTTGCGAGGTTCTTATTTGTTTGTGTAGTTGCGTGGGACTCGAGCTTGGTCTTCTACTGGATTGATACCTTGGTTCTCAAAAACTGAGGGAAATACTTACGCTACTTTACTACATCACCCTTTCCTCTTCAAGGGAAAACCAACGCATTGCTCAAGAGGTAGCACCCGCCTAGCATGGAAGATACAGACAACCCTAGTTGATACATGAGCTATTCGAGCATACAAAACAGAATTTTATTTGAAGGTTTAGAGTTTGGCACATACAAATTTACTTGGAACGGAAGGTAGATACCGCATATAGGAAGGTACAATGGACTCATATGGAATAACTTTGGGGTTTATGGAAGTGGATGCACAAGCAGTATTCCCTCTTAGTACAAGTGAAGGCTAGAAAAAGACTGGGAAGCGACCAACTAGAGAGCGACAACAGTCATGAACATGCATTAAAATTAATAAACATTGAGTACAAGCATGAGTAGGATATAATCCACCATGAACATAAATATCATGAAGGCTATGTTGATTTTGTTTCAACTACATGTGTGAACATGTGCCAAGTCCAGTCACTTGAATCATTCAAAGGAGGATACCACCCTATCATACCACATCACAACCATTTTAATAGCATGTTGGCACGCAAGGTAAACCATTATAAACTCCTAGTTGATTAAGCATGGCATAAGAAACTATAATCTCTAATTGTCATTGCAAACATGTTTATTCATAATAGGCTGAATCGGGAATGATGAACTAATCATATTTACAAAAACAAGAGAGGTCGAGTTCATACCAGCTTTTCTCATCTCAATCAGTCCATCATATATCGTCATTATTGCCTTTCACTTACACGACCGAACGATGTGGATAATAATAATAGTGCACGTGCATTGGACTAAGCTGGAATCTACAGGCATTCAATACAAAGGAGAAGACAGGGTAATATGGGCTCTTGGTTAAATCAGCAATAATGCATATAAGAGCCACGTCAACATTTTCATTATGGTCTTCTCCTCTCGACCCCCAAAGAAAAGAAAAGAAATAAAACTATTTACACGGGAAAGCTCCCAACAGACAAAAGAAGAACAAGAAATCTTTTTGGGTTTTCTTTTAATTATTACTACTACAGCATGAAAAGTAAACTAGCTAAAAGCTACAACTAATTTTTTTATTTTTCTTAAGGTTTGTCAAACACACAAGAAGAAAGCGAGAAAAAGAAAATAAACTAGCAAGGATAATACAATGAAGAAGTATGAGCACCGACAACTAGCATGAGTGTGTGAATATGAATGTAATGTCGGTGAGAAATACGTACTCCCCCAAGCTTAGGCTTTTGGCCTAAGTTGGTCTACTGCCACGGTTGGCCTGGCGGATATCCAAAGTTGTAGTTGGGGTCGTACTGTGATGCAGCAGCTATTGCCTCATGAGCTGCCACTTGGAGGCGAGCTGTCTCCGTCCTCCTCTTATACTTGTTCGCCTCCTCCCTGGTTATGACATATGTCCCCTTTGCCTGAAAGTCAAAGAGGGTAGGAGGAGGGAGAACAATATTGACAGCGTGATGCCTGCCAAAGATTAGTCGGTACTGGAGAGGTGGTTCATTCCTCTCAACAAACTGATGGCGAACCATGGCATTAAAATCTAAACAAGCAGGAGGCAATTCCATATCATTATCACGAATAGGTATCTCAAGATAATTAGCTAGACGGGTTGCATAAATTCCCCCAAACAAATCCCCATTTAATCTGTTATTATGCAACCTACGCGCCACAATAGCTCCCAGATTATAATGTTTATCTCCTAATATAGCACTCCTGAGAACACTGAGATCAGGAACAACATTTGGCATGCCTCATCCTTAGCGCTTATGCATCAGCCTATAAAGAGAGCAAAATAATGTATAGCAGGAAGATGAATGCTCCCTATGGTAGCTTGTGTTATTTCTCTAGATTCCCCCACTGTGATACTAGCAAGAAAATCTCTAAACTCAGATTTGCGAGGTTCACTAGGACTACCCCATTGCGGGAGTTTACAAGCAGTAGTAAAATCCTCTAGGTACATGGTATAGGATTTATCATAAAGATCAAACAGGACCGTGTGAGAGTTGTGTGATGATGAAAGTCTAAATCTTCTCACAAAGGAAACAGTAAGGTAATAGTGTTGGAGGCACTTATCTGACACGAAGCCCTCCAAATCAGCGTTACGCACATATGCCTCAAATTCCTCCTTAATTCCGGCTCTGACCATGAAGTTTTCTGACGGCCATTCACAAGGCCGCACTTGAGCTTCTCTTGGTGGTTCATCGTCCGCATCGCGTATTGCGAGCCTGGGTCCTTACTTCCTTGAATAACCACCTTGGTACATTTTCCTAAACATATTTTTCTTCCTCTGAAAAATTTCTGAAAATTTTAGTAACTCAAAATAAAAGTGAACCAAACTCAAAAATTGATAGCAACTACTCCCACAAGTGCCTAGAGACTATATCATGCATTAGAACTACTTGGGACCATATAAATTTGACACGCAAGCTCAAGAACAGGGTCACCTAGGGAGCAAAAATTTGCAATGAATAAAGCACTAGAACAAAAACTAATTGGACCATTGGAGGAGTCACATACCGAAGAACAATCCCCCAAAGCAGTTTTGTGAGTGGAGCTTTGAGCTAGGAGATCAAAAATCGCAGCAAAATGAGCTAGAACTCGTGCTTGAGCTGGTTGGTGATTTTTTTGGGAGGAAGAAGGAGTGTGTGGTGGCTGGAATAAGTGGAGGGGAGCCACCATGGGCCCACAAGGCAGGGGCGCGCCCTGGACCCTCGTGGCCAGGTGCTTGCTCCCCCTGCTATGTTCTCAGTGCCAGATATTCTCAAATATTCCAGAAAAAATCATATTTCATTTTTGGGGCACTTGGAGAACTTTTATTTTCGGGGTATTTTTTTATTTCACGGATAATTCAGAAAACTGACAGAAAAATACTATTTTTGCTTTATTTAATCTAAATAACACAAAGTAAAAGGAGGGTACAGAAGGTTGTGCTTTCTAACTTCATCCATCTCATGCTCATCAAAAGGAATCCACTAACAAGGTTGATCAAGTCTTGTTAACAAACTCATTCCGAATCGCATGAAACCGGAGAAATTTCGAATAACACTATGTTACCTCAACGGGGATATGCACGTCCCCAATAATAAGAATATCATATTTCTTCTTGACAGTAGGAAGAGGAAATTCAAAACCTCCAATAATAATCGATGGGATTTTTCCAATAGAATTTATACTGTGGACTTGAGGTTGTTTCCTCGGAAAGTGTACCGTATGCTCATTACCATTGACATGAAAAGTGACATTGCCTTTGTTGCAATCAATAACAGCCCTTGCAGTATTCAAAAAGGGTCTACCAAGGATAATAGACATACAATCGTCCTCGGGAATATCAAGAATAACAAAGTCCGTTAAAATAGTAACATTTGCAACCACAACAGGCACATCCTCACAAATACCGACAGGTATAGCAGTTGATTTATCTGCCATTTGCAAAGATATTTCAGTAGGTGTCAACTTATTCAAATCAACTCTACGGTATAAAGAGAGAGGCATAACACTAACACCGGCTCCAAGATCACATAAAGCAGTTCTAACATAGTTTCTTTTAATGGAGCATGGTATAGTTGGTACTCCTGGATTTCCTAGTTTCTTAGGTATTCCACCCTTAAAAGTATAATTAGCAAGCATGGTGGAAATTTTAGCTTCCGGTATCTTTCTTTTATTTGTAACAATATCCTTCATATACTTAGCATAAGGATTCATTTTAAGCATATCAGTCAAACGCATACACAAAAAGATAGGTCTAATCATTTCAGCAAAGCGCTCGAAATTCCCATCATCCTTTTTCTTGGATGCTTTGGGAGGAAAAGGCATGGGTTTCTGAACCCATGGTTCTCTTTCTTTACCGTGCTTCCCAGGAACGAAGTCTCTCTGATCATAACGTTGATTCTTTGATTGTGGGTTATCAAGATCAACAGCAGGTTCAATCTCTACATTATTGTTATTACTAGGTTGAGCATCAACATGAACATCATTATTAGCATTATCACTAGGTTCATGTTCATCACCAGATTGTGTTTCAGCATCAGAAATAGAAATATCATTGGGATTCTCAGGTGTGTCTACAACAGGTTCACTAGAAGCATGCAAAGTCCTATCATTTTTCTTTTTCTTCCTTTTAGAAGGACTAGGTGCATCAACATTAGTTCTCTGAGAATCTTGCTCAATTCTCTTAGGGTGGCCTTCAGGATACAAAGGTTCTTGAGTCATTTTACCCCCTCTACTCATAACTCTAACATCATTATCATTCTTCTTATTATTTCATTCATTGAGCAAATCATTTTGAGCTTTAAGCACTTGTTCTACTTGAGTGGTAACCATAGAAGCATGTTTACTAATGAGTTTAAGTTCACCTTTAACACTAGCCATATAATCACTCAAGTGTTCAATCATATAAGCATTACGTTTCAATTGTCTACCAACATAAGCATTGAACTTTTCTTGTTTAACAATAAAATTATCAAACTCATCTAAGCATTGGCTAGCAGACTTATAACGAGGAATATCACCTTCATCAAATCTACAGAGAGAATTTACCTTTACTACCTGTGTCGGGTTATCAAGACCATGTATTTCTTCAACAGGCGGCAAATTAAGACCATGTATTTCTTCAATAGGAGGTAAATTCTTAACATCTTCAGCTTTAATACCTTTTTCTTTCATAGATTTCTTTGCCTCTTGCATATCTTCTGGACTGATAAATAGAATACCCCTTTTCTTTGGAGTTGCCTTAGGAGTTGGTTCAGGAAGTGTCCAATTATTTTCATTAGTCAACATATTATTCAATAGCAATTCAGCTTGATCAACAATTCTTTCCCTGAAAACACAACCAGCACAACTATCCAGGTGATCTCTGGAAGCATCGGTTAGTCCATTATAAAAGATATCAAGTATTTCATTTTTCTTGAGAGGATGATCAGGCAAAGCATTAAGTAATTGGAGAAGCCTCCCCCAAGCTTGTGGGATACTCTCTTCTTCAATGTGCACAAAATTATATATTTCCCTTAAAGCAGCTTGTTTCTTATGAGCAGGGAAATATTTAGCAGAGAAGTAATAAATCATATCCTGGGGACTACGCACACAACCAGGATCAAGAGAATTAAACCATATCTTAGCATCACCCTTTAATGAGAACGGAAATAATTGAAGGATATAATAGTAGCGAGTTTTCTCATCATTAGTGAATAGGGTGGCTATATCATTTAATTTAGTAAGATGTGCCACAACAGTTTCAGATTCATAGCCATAGAAAGGATCAGATTCAACCAAAGTGATTATCTCAGTATCAATAGAGAAATCATAATCCTTATGAGTAACAAAGATAGGTGAAGTAGCATAAGAAGGATCATATTTCATTCTAGCATTCAGAGATTTTTCTTTAAGCTTAACTAATAATTTCTTAAGATCACTTCTATCATTGCAAGCGAGAAAGTCTCTAGCAGTGTCTTCATCCATAACATAACCCTCAGGCACAACAGGAAATTCATATCTAGGGGGAGAATCTTCATCATCACTTTCATCAATATTATCAGTTTCAGTAATTTCATTCTCTCTAGCCCTAGCAAGTTGTTCATCAAGAAATTCGCCTACTGGCACAGTAGTATCAAGCATAGAAGTAGTTTCATCATAAGTACCATGCATAGCAGAAGTGGCATCATCAATAACATGCGACATATCAGAATTAATAGCAGAAGCAGGTTTAGGTGTCGCAAGCTTACTCAAAACAGAAGGTGAATCAAGTGCAGAGCTAGATGGCAGTTCCTTACCTGCCCTCGTAGTTGAGGGATAAATTTTGGTTTTCTCATCTTTCAAGTTCCTCATAGTGACCAGCAGATATAAATCCCAAGTGACTCAAAGAATAGAGCTATGCTCCCCGGCAACGGCGCCAGAAAATAGTCTTGATAACCCACAAGTATAGGGGATCGCAACAGTTTTCGAGGGTAGAGTATTCAACCCAAATTTATTGATTCAACACAAGGGGAGCCAAAGAATATTCTCAAGTATTAGCAGTTGAGTTGTCAATTCAACCACACCTGGATAAATTAGTATCTGCAACAAAGTATTTAGTAGCAAAGTAATATGGAAGTAACGGTAACGGTGGCCCAAGTAACAGTCATAGTTTTGTAGTGATTGTAACAGCAGCAACGGAAAAGTAACTAAGCAAAGAACAATATGTGAAAAGCTTGTAGGCATTGGATCGGTGATGGAGAATTATGCCAGATGCGATTATTCATGCAACAGTTATAACCTAGGGTGACACAGAACTAGCTCCAATTCATCAATGTAATGTAGGCATGTATTCCGAATATAGTCATACGTGCTTATGGAAAAGAACTTGCATGACATCTTTTGTCCTACCCTCCCGTGGCAGCAGGGTCCTAATGGAAACTAAGGGATATTAAGGCCTCCTTTTAATAGAGTACCGGACCAAAGCATTAACACATAGTGAATACGTGAACTCCTCAAACTACGGTCATCACCGGGAGTGGTCCCGATTATTGTCACTTCGGGGTTGCCGGATCATAACACATAGTAGGTGACTATAGACTTGCAAGATAGGATCAAGAACTCACATATATTCATGAAAACATAATAGGTTCGGATCTGAAATCATGGCACTCGGGCCCTAGTGACAAGCATTAAGCATAGCAAAGTCATAGCAACATCAATCTCTGAACATAGTGGATACTAGGGATCAAACCCTAACAAAACTAACTCGATTACATGATAAATCTCATCCAAACCATCACTGTCCAGCAAGCCTATGATGGAATTACTCACGCACGGTGGTGAGCATCACGAAATTGGTGATGGAGGATGGTTGATGATGGCGATGGCGACGGATTCGCCTCTCTGGAGCCCCGAACGGACTCCAGATCAGCCCTCTCGAGAGAGATTAGGGCTTGGCGGCGGCTCTGTATCGTAAAACGTGATGAATCCTTCTCTCTGATTATTTTCTCCCCGAACACGAATATATAGAGTTGGAGTTGAGGTCGGTGGAGCTCCAGGGGGCCCACGAGGTAGGGGGCGCGCCCAGGGGAGTTGGCGCACCCCACCCTCGTGGATAGGGTGTGGGCCCCCTGGCCTTGATTATTTCGCCAATATTTTTTATTATTTCCAAAAATAATCTCCATGAAGTTTCAGGTCATTCTGAGAACTTTTATTTCTGCACAAAATTAACACCATGGCAATTCTGCTGAAAACAGCGTCAGTCCGGGTTAGTTCCATTCAAATCATGCAAGTTGGAGTCCAAAACAAGGGCAAAAGTGTTTGGAAAAGTAGATGCGACGGAGAAGTATCACCCCCCACCGTCAGCCCACGTTTCACTCAACTAGTCCACCCAATCTCCTTCGCCAGCTCTCCCTCCCACCAGATCCACAGCAGAACCCTCTTCGGCGCCGCCGTGCTCACCCCGGCCGTGTGCCCGCTCTTCGGCATAAAGCCTACCCCCACTGCCATTCCCAACACGCGGCGGCCCGTGCCTCGCCGTCTTCGTTTGCTCGCCAGCCACCCTCAAGCATATCGATGCAGTAACCCTCGCCTCTCCTGTGGTTCGACCGGGTTTGCATTAAGAAGCTTGTTCGTTACTGCTCTCCATCGCGGTGAGGCATATTTCCTCGCAATCCCTCTTCCAATTTCGTTCCGTATGTTCCCAAATTGGCTATAAAATAACGGAGAGCGTATATATGTTCATTATCTACCTTCCTTACTACATATAAGCTGTATTTGTTCCAATAAGTTACTGCCTATTTACAGATCGCGGGCGCCTGAGTCACACAAACTTAATAAATTAGCCGTACATTTTCTAAATTATTGCATGGCATGTCTAGAAAGCTTGATACCAAGTTGTTAGTTTTATGCTTATCCTCCTTTCCTGAGTTTCGCATGTGTTCTCTGTAGATGCCGAGTAGCAGCGACAACACTCATTCAGGCCATGTATCTTCATCTGATTCGGACAACCCTAGGTCTTCAGCAGATTGTGAGGGATCAAGTAGTCTTGAATGGGATAGAGCTGCAACAATTACCCTTTCGGTCAGGACATGGAAGAACGCTCCAAGGAAGCCCACACACAAGCCTAAAGGTGTATATGAAGTAACCGAGATTGATTTAAAGTCCTGGGCTCCAACTAAACCAGATAAAGCACGCATGAGGTTCAGGAGTGTGTGTGGATTTGTTGGCAGGGCAAGGCTCAACATTAATCAGCCGGGGTTTCAGAAGGCTGACACAGAAACACGGCGAAGGATAGTCCGGGAGATCATGGATCACTTCAATGTTCCAGAGTAGTGGAGAATGCAGGTGGAACATGCTGCACTGAAGAAGGCTAGGGATGCTTGGAGAAACTGGAAGCACATGTTGTACAAGAAGTATTTGAGTGAAGGCAAGGACTCAATCCCCGCATACCCCCAAATTACAAAGGCAGGCTGGGCAGAATTAAAAAGGGTCAGAGCAACTCCAGAGTTTGCTGAGAAGAGTTTCAAGCAATCGGAACTTTAGAAGAAGAACGCACACCCCCACCGTATGGATGTGGCAGGATACTACGGCATGAAACTAATATGGGAACAGGAGGACAAAGAAGCAGTAGCGGCGGGTGGGAATCCGGCCTTTAGTGAAATCAGGGGCGAACGCACTAGAGACCACTTGCGGGCACGTGCAAAGAGGCGTGATGACGGAACTTATTACTTTGAAAACGCACGTGACGCCAAACTGTATGAAGTGATGGTAGAGGCTTCCAAGATCCCTGGAAGGTTCTACAGGAACTCAGGGCCATGTGACATTCTGTCTATTGCTCTGGACACAAAAGAGCCCCCTGGCCGTGCAAGGGGTATATGTGTTAATGTCCCGCACAAGAGGGCTTTCACACTCAGCAAAGAAGAGAGGCTCAGCATGAAAAAAGCAAGGAGTGAAATGAAGCTGAATGTATTGTTTGAAAAGTTGAAGAAGGAGATTTATCCGGCTGTTCGAAAGGATGCTGAGGAGTCAATGATGATGGAGAAGACTCTAACACTAACAGATAGCCAGCAGATGGGAGGGGAGGCGGGCATGGATGATGTTGCTTATTGCGTGACAACACTGCACAAGAGTAGCTGTGTGACCCCAGCGACACTGAGACTGCAGCTGCTCGTGATGATGTTATATTTGATCTATCTAGAATGAAAGATAGACTGAAGGGCATGCTTACACATTATGAAGGTACATTAAAATGTGCAACAACCTGGGTTTGCCCACCCTTCTTGGAAGATGGCCTCTTCTTGGACAATGTGCCATTGAAGCCGGGCTGTGTGAAGTGCTACGTGACTGAAGTAAAGCCTGGATTCAATGAATTTGCCCTGAAGAATGTCCTAGGAGACTTTGATGAGCAAAGGACCTTGGGAGAAACACTGTTACATCACATCCAGTGGCCATGAAAGGAAATAGAGTTCATCGATGAGATTCCTGAAGCCCCGCCAAGAGCAACCACTGCCGCCCCTCAACCGGTGACGCTCTACTTGCCACAGCAGCTCTCGCGGGCTGATGCATCAACCTGTGATCAGCCGGACCAACTTTGTGGCGTACAGGCCATGTCATCCTCCGCCCCAAAGCAGCCAGTGGCAAGGCCTACAACTGCTGATGATGCACCACCGGTTCAGATGCCAGCCGCTGAAGTAGCGGTGGGAGACCCAGCTGCAGCACATGCTTAGAAGACCAACTTGGTGGAACAGACTGCTAAGCAGTCTGATGCTCCAGAACCGCCTGCTAAGCAGTCTGTAGGTCCAGAAGCGACTGCTCATCAGTCCGTCGGTCCGCAGGCACGTGATCAGCATACCAATGCGTCAGCACTTCCTGCTCAGCAAACCAATGCGTTGGCACAGCCTCCTCAGCACACCGACAAGTTGGCACCACCTGCGCAGAAACCCGACATAGCTTCAACGCATGGTCAGCAGTCCGATGCCTCTACTCCTACAACCCAGTAGTCCGTCACAGCAGCACCGCCCACTACTAGAAAAAAGGCTGTTAGTGGCGCACCTGTTTTTGCTATTAATGGCGCACTATAGGTGTGCCACTATTAACACGCCACTAGTAACAAATAGTAATGGCGCACCACATAGTGCGCCATTACTATGTCCAACAGTGCGCCATTACTATGCCTCCTAGGGGGCCATATTTTCATTTTCACGTATGCCCCCAAGTGCGCCATTACTATGCCCCATAATGCGCCACTGGTATTTATCCTTGGTGCGCCACTAATGCTCAATATGGTGCGCCACTACTATGAATATTAGGAATTATTTTTTTTTGCTTTTCTGGTATTTGCACAGGTTACAAAATATCTGGTATTTGCACAGGTTACAAAATACGTTACACAGCACAGAATATAAACATCACACAATAGAATTCATCATATTAGTCTCCAAATTAGAAATAGCGAACAAAGTTCAAACATTAGACAAGTTTAGGTCTCGAGACATTAGCAAAGTTCATCATATATATTAGCCGAGTTTGTCATCATATTACAAAGTCGATATCGATCATCTAAACTACCATTACATAGAAGAGAGTTGTGGTCACGATGAGCATCATCGCGATGAAACTGGTCTTCATCCGGTTCTTCCTCTGCTCCCTCCTCTCTCTCGCAAGATAGCGCGCGTATCTAGCTTCCGCCTCCGCCCTAGTGGTGTACCCTTTGTAATTGTTACCGCTGAAATGGTGAACCTGTCTCCGACACTCCTCCCAGTCGTCGTAGACTCCGGGAACCTTACCCTTGTACACGACATACGACGGCACCTCTATGCACTACACAAACAAAACGTTAGTAGCAATTCACAGACAATATATAAGTATGCAACAAAAGGATCGGAAGAGAAAAGCAACACATTAATAGCACGATTCATGGTCCTACTCATAAATAGCATCGATCACATATAATTTGAACGACTGTCCAAACTAAAGAGACATACAAGTTCATTAAAGTTTAATTACAACATGATCTAATCAATATTTTAGAACTACATAGCATCATTACTTTCGACTCGACTCAGGGACCGGAGCGTGTGTAAGGGCAATTTTATCCCTTAGTTGGTTTTGGTGATTGATGACAATACTTTTGCGGACTAATCATGTGCATCGAATATTTCAGATATATATTGACTAGGCACAAGATGATTTGGTTCCCCTCGAAGGCTATGGAAGACGGCGTTTCTCGACGTTTCTTTTCGGTGGTTTTGAGTCGTAGGGAAGCCGTACTATTAAGAGGGGGTCCGCGTTGGAAAGGTTGGGTGGATTCACCAAGTACACATCTTCCTTTGCACCTCCTTTTCTTCTAGCCTTTGGAGCATCCTATGTTTTCCTTGTCTATGCAAATATTGCTCGTGCTTGCTGAACTAGGGCGTGCGGTAGTACTGCTCCTTAGAGCGGTAGTACCTTAGGCCGTTGCGGTAGTACCACCCGCTGGCGCGGTAGTACTGCAAGCGCCCACGGTAGTACCACTTCTAGAAAGCGGTAGTACTGTGGCCGTAGTCCAGATGTTGTCACCCTCTCCCTAGTGGGTGGCACCCATCACGGTAGTACTGCGCACAGGGCGCGGTAGTACCATGGTATCTGGCTTAGTTCCGCAAGTACGTGGCAGTAAGGGGCGGATGTAATTTTTTACATCCGCGCCTCGCACGGTAGTACCGCTGCTGGCTTACGGTACTACCGCATCGGGTTTTTACATCGACTCCAACTCTGCGGAAGTAGCCACGGATGTAATTTTTTATATCCGTGCCTTCCCATCTCTAGACAACCCCTGCCTTGCGGTAGTACCGCAACGGGGCACGGTAGTACCGCGCCAGCAGTACTACTGCCCTCTGCTTTAGTGCATTTTGGGCTGTTCTGGTCTCTGCTGCGTGGGCGGTAGTACCGCAGGGCCCTGCGGTAGTACCGCGTGCCCCTGTGGTAGTACCGCGCCTCAGGTACGGTAGTACCCCGTTGCGCAGGCTGAGTTGGTGGATAACGGTTGGATTTGTTCTTCCACTATATAAGGGGTGTCTTCTTCCTCTAGTTTACCACCTCTTCCAACCCAAAGCTCAATTGTTGCTCCAAGCTCCATTTTCGCCCGATCTCTCTCCCTAGCCAATCAAACTTGTTGATTTGCTTGGGATTGGTTGAGAAGGCCCCGATCTACACTTCCACCAAGAGAAATTTGATTCCCCCCACTAATCCCTTGCGGATCTTGTTACTCTTGGGTGTTTGAGCACCCTAGACGGTTGAGGTCACCGCGGAGCCATAATCCATTGTGGTGAAGCTTCGTGGTGTCATTGGGAGCCTCCAATTAAGTTGTGGAGATTGCCCCAACCTTGTTTGTAAAGGTTCGGTCGGCGCCTCCAAGGGCACCGATAGTGGAATCACGACATCTCGCATTGTGTGAGGGCGTGAGGAGAATATAGTGACCCTAGTGGCTTATTGGGGAGCATTGTGCCTCCACACCGCTCCAACGGAGACGTACTTCCCCTCAAAGGGAAGGAACTTCGGTAACACATCCTCGTCTTCACCGGCTCCACTCTGGGTTATCTCTTGCCTTTACTTGTGCAAGCTTATTTGTGTTATATCCCTTGCTTGCTCGCGTGCTTGTTGTTGTTGCATCATATAGGTTGCTCACCTCGTTGCATATCTAGACAACCTACTTTGATTCAAAGCTAAAAATTGTTAGTTGCCTATTCACCCCCCTCTAGTCAACTATATCGATCCTTTCAATTGGTATCAGAGCCTCGTCTCTTTATTAAGGACTTTACCGTCCGAAGAGTATGGTTGACGTTGTAGATGGTGTGGATGAGCACTCCGGTGCGAATCCGGTCTCGTCTACGGGAGATGGGGGTACCGCGGTCTCTCGTGAGGAATTCAATGTGGCGTTGGACACATTGAAAAACTCCATGACGACCGAGGTCGAAAGCATGTTTAATAAATTCATAGAAGGGCTTAAACTTTCCACCGCACCGTTGAAAGTGGGTGATCCCGCTAACAAGGTGACAGATGCTACCTCCGACAAGGGGTAAGCTACTAGCGAGAAAGCTCCTTCTTCTAGTGGTAAAAATGGCACCGGAATCTTTGCCCATGTGGAACCTCCACTTGTCTATGGTGGACTGCTTCCTTCCACTCATTTGAATCATGCCGGCCCGACCCCTAAGATTGAGAAGAATGTGGAATTTGATTCTTGGGTCTATCGCTTTAAGCGTCATTTAAATCATGTGAACACTAACCTTTGGAGAATCATTGAAGAAGGTTTCTATCCGCATGACCGAAGCAACTTCACTCCTAGAGAAGCCGTGGATAATCAATTCAATGAGAATGCTCTCTTCATCATCCAAGAAGCAATCCCACCCGAAGATCTTCCTCATCTCCGGCCCTACTCCATGGCCAAAGATGCTTGGCAGCAAGTTGTTTCCCTCTACCGGGGAAGCGCAAGCATTCAACGCTCCAACTATGAAATGTGCAAGATGAAGCCGATGAGTTTGCAATGAAAGAAGATGAAGAACCTCGTGAGCTTTATCGGAGGGTAACCAAGCTCGCAGTCTCACTCCGAGATCATGGAAGTAAGGACACGGATGACAATTGGATCAAGCGCAAATTCCTGAAGGCAATGATGCCCTACCACAAAGCCATGTCCTCCGTCATTCGTCAAAGACCGGACTTCCACACCTTGTCCTCAAGTGAAGTGTTGGATGAGTTCGTTGCCATGAGCATCTTGGACAAGACCGCCGACAATGCGGTACTACACTCTCAAAGAGTAAAGAAGCCTAACCTTGCACTAAAGGCCAAGGTTAGTATGGAGGAAGAGGATGAAGAGGAAGAAGAGGAGAGCAACCTCAAAGATACGAAGTATGCCTATCATGAACACATGGCTCTTGCTTCAAGGCAATTTTGGAGCAAAAAGAACTCAAGGCCCAACTTCAACAAGAACAATTCAAGTGGCGCAAATGGCAAGCAACGAGTGAGGACTTTCTTTAATTGTTGCAATGTGAGCCACTTTGTTGCGGAGTGCCCTTATGAGAAGAGGGAAGACAATGGTGGCAAGCTCATCCGAAAGGACAAGGCCAAGTCTTTCCCCAACAAGAGCAACTTCACCAAGAAGACTCCTCCCAAGGCATTGGTGGTACAAGAAGAGTACAATGATGATGATGACGATGATGGTGAGTCGGTTGCCATGGCCTCCATTGCCATTGCGACGACTCCACGGGCGTCTCTCTTCGACTCACCAAATGAAAGCATCACCGCCAAGTGCCTCATGGCGAAAGCCGCCAATAAGGTAACCCCCAACATCAAAACCACCATCATTGATCATCCTTCTTTGACGGATTGCATTGATGAACATGAGAAATCTTATGTGGAGGAGAATGAGTTTGAGTCCTTTATGGGTAAACTCAAGGGTAAACCCAAGAAGCACTTCGTTGCTCTCTTGGAACAACTTGGTGAAGCCAATGACATGATCGAGGCTCACGAAGATACCATCTCTAAGATGGAGGGGCATAATCGAGACTATGCCGATGAGATTTCGAATCTTTCCAATGCTCTTGAGGAAGAGCGTGGTCTTCGTTTGGCTCTTGAGGAGTCACACAACGATGATCATGCTAAGTTAAAGAAAGATCTTGATCATGCTCTTGTTGTTTCTCGTGTGCTAAACTCCGAGAAGGCCAAGCTTGGGGTTGATCTTGCTAGACTCAAAGAGGAGTTTGACATTCTCGACAAGGCTCACAAAGTCTTGAAGGGTGCTCATGCTAGCCTCAAGGAGTCTCATGATCAACTTCAAGTAAAGCTAACCAAGGACAAAGCCACATTTCCTCATATGGTGTTAATTGATAATGCAAATGCTACTAACCCATGTTGTGAGCATGTGCATCTTGTTGAGGAGGATGCTAAGTTAAAGGAGTAGCTTGAGAAGGGTCTTGTGTCTTGCATACAAGGCGAGAAGAACCTCAACGACCTTTTGAGCAATCAAAAGGAAGTTGTGGCCAAGGAAGGGATTGGGTACGCACCCAAGTCCAAGATTAAGAAGAAGAATGACAAGACCAAACGACCTCCCCCTCTCAAGCAAACCTTTGTGAAGGAGGGAGAGAGTGCTACTAAGGAGAAGAAGAAGAACACCGAGAAGGGTGGTGATGCCAAGATGGGCAACACTTCCCTTCCCAACAAAGCCGGCGACTTTAACCCTTCTTATGTGTTGTGCCGTGCTAGTGATGGACATGTTTATGCCAAATTTGTTGGTTCTCCTTATGAGTACATTGAATGGTCTATTTGGGTCCCTAAGACCCTTGTCACTAACATCAAAGGACCCATTAAAAAATGGGTACCTAAAACCAAGCATTGATCTCTTGTAGGTATTTGCTTCCGGTGGGGGATCATGGTTGCTCGATAGTGGAGCTACAAATCATATGTCCGGAAGCAAGGACTTCGTGGTGGACGTGCACAAGATTCCATCTATGCCCACCAACGTCTAGTGGGGTGATGCCTCGTCTTCTAAGGTATTGGTACTTGGCAAGGTTGTCATTTCTCATGATCTCACGATCGGGAAGGTCATGCTTGTTGAGTCCCTAGCACACAATTTACTTTTTGTTCGTCAACTTGCAATCATGGGTTTGCCACTTTCTTTGATATTGATACCGTGGCCCTCTTGTGGAGCAAGACTCTTAAAGTAGCCTTTGTTGGGCATGTCGAGAATGGTCTATATGTGATTAACTTTTCGGAGCGACACACTAAGACCGCGACATGCCTAATGGCTAAAGTTGACGTGGGATGGCTTTGGCATCGCCGTTTAGCCCATGTCAATATGAGATCTTTGCAAAGTCTTCTCAAGGGGGACCATGTTCGTGGACTAACAAATGTTAGTTTTGCTAAAGATCGTGCTTGCAGTGCTTGTATCGAAGGAAAGCTACATGAGAAGGCTCACCCTCCCACGACTATCATTTACTCGAAGAGGCCTTTGGAGCTCCTTCACTTGGATCTTTTTGGGCCTCCATCCTTTGATAGTCTTGGGGGTAGAGAGTATTGCTTGGTGATTGTGGATGACTACTCAATATACACATGGGTATATTTCTTCAAGAGGAAGAGCGAGAACCAACAAACCGTCATTGACTTTGCAAATGAAGCCCAACGTCAATACAATGCAAAGATCTTGACTATAAGAAGCGACAACGGCACCGAGTTCAAGAACTACACCTTGGATGAGTTTCTTAGTGATGAGGGGATCAAGCATCAATGTTCCGCACCATACACCCCTCAACAAAATGGTGTAGCGGAGAGGAAGAACCGGACGTTGATGGATGCGGCAAGGACCATGATGGCGGAGTTCAAGTCTCCATACAACTTTTGGGCCGAAGCCATCAACACCGCGTGTCATGCATCAAATCGGCTCTACGTCCGCAAGGGCTTGAACAAGACTCCATATGAGATACTCACTCGTAACAAGCCCAACCTCAAGTACTTTCGGGTGTTTGGGTGTAAGTGTTTCATTCTCAAGAAAGGTGTTCGTTTGTCTAAATTTGAGGCTAGATCTTATGAGGGCATATTTGTTGGTTATGCTACAAACTCTCATGCTTACCGTGTCCTCAATAAATCCATGGGACTTATTGAGGAGACGTGTAATGTGGAGTTTGATGAGAATAACGGCTCCCAAGTGGAGCAAAGTGGCACTTGTGATGTAGGTGATGAAATTCCTCCTCAAGCCATAAGAAGAATGGGTGTTGGTTTTATCCTACCCATTGAGGAACCCCTTGTGGCCGAAGGAGAAGGAAATTGCTCCACTCAAGTGGAGCCATCACCAACCCAAGGCCCACACACTTCCGAAGAACAAAGTGAAGGCCCTCTACCTCATGAACAAGACCAAGGGAAAGATCATGCTCAAGACGGTGTTGACACACCAAGTGATGCCCAAGGTCAAGTTCTCTCCTCCGAGCAAGTTCAAGATCAAGAACAAGCTCAAGACGGCGCTCAAGATGATCAAGTGACCACTCCTCAACTCACCACCGAGGAGGAATTGGAGCTTCATGCCGCCAAGATTGCATCCAAGCTCTCCACCAAGGGTATCTCATGAAAAATGTGCTTGGAAGCATTCAAAAGGGGGTAAGCACTCATAGACAATTGGCAAACTATTGTGAACATCACGCGTTTGTCTCTTGTGTTGAACCCCAAAAGGTATATGAAGCACTCGAAGATCCGGATTGGCTTAATGATATGCATGAAGAACTCAACAACTTCGAGTACAACAAGGTGTGGAGATTGGTGCCAAGGCCAACCGGGAACCACAATGTCCTTGGAACCAAGTGGATATTCAAGAACAAGCAAGATGCTCATGGGACCATCGTCCGCAACAAGGCAAGATTGGTGGCACAAGGCTACTCCCAAGTTGAGGGTATCGACTATGGTGAAACCTTTGCTCCCATTTCTCACCTTGAATCCATTCGTTTGTTGATTGCTTATGCTTCTCATCACAACTTTAAGTTGCAACAAATGGATGTGAAGAGTGCTTTTCTTAACGGTCCCATTAATGAGTTGGTATATGTTAAGCAACCCCCCAGGTTCGAGGATCCCTACTTTCCTGATCATGTGTATCAACTCGATAAGGCACTCTATGGCCTTAAACAAGCCCCACGTGCGTGGTATGACCACCTTACCGAGTTGTTACAAGACCGTGGATTTGAAGTTGGGCTAATCGACCCTACTCTTTTTACTGAGAAGGTCAAAGGGGAGTTGTTTGTGTGCCAACTATATGTTGATGATATTATCTTTGGTTCCCCTAACAAAGCTTTCAATGAGGAATTTTCCGCTCTCATGACCTCAACGTTCAAGATTTCTTCCATGGGAGAGTTGAAGTTCTTTCTTAGGTTCGAAGTGAAGCAAAGAAGAGAAGGAACCTTCATCAACCAAGCCAAATACACTCAAGACATGCTCAAGAGATTCAAGCTAAGTGATGTCAAGCCGGCTTCCACTCCAATGCCCACCAAGTGCAACTTGACATTGATCCCAATGGTAAAGCGGTGGATCAAAAGGTATATCGCTCCATGATTGGCTCCTTGCTTTACCTTTGTGCATCTAGACCGGATATCATGTTGAGTGTGGGAATTTGTGCACAGTTTGAAGCCGCACCTAAGTAAAGCCACTTTGTGGCGGTCAAGCGAATCTTTCGATATTTGGCTCATACCCCAAACTTTGGCTTATGGTACCCAAGGGGAGCAAACTTCAAGCTTGTAGGATATTCGGACTCCGATTGGGCGAGAGACAAAGTGGATAGGAAGTCCACTTCCGGAGGGTGCCAATTTCTTGGTTGCTCTTTGGTGAGTTGGTCCTCCAAGAAGCAAAGTTGTGTGTCTCTCTCGTCCACCTAAGCGGAGTATGTGGCGGCCGGTAGTTGTTGTGCACAACTCTTATGGATGAGGCAAAGTTTAAAGGATTACAGTGTCATTTGTGACAAAGTGCCTCTTTGGTGTCACAATGAAAGTGCCATCAAGATTTCTCTCAACCCGGTGCAACACTTCAAGACGAAGCATATTGAGATTCGGTATCACTTCATCCGGGATCACATTAGGCGAGGGGAGATCGAGCTCAACTACGTCAACACCCATGATAACCTTGCAGATATTTTCATGAAGCCTTTGGATGAAGCAAGATTTCGCGAGTTAAGGCATGAGCATATATCATTGATTCGAGCAATGTTGCTTGAACCCTTGCGCAACCCACCTCACTCAACTTGTTGTCTAATCTAGGTGTAGGCATGGACATAGGGGGAGTGTTGTTCTCTCAATGAACTCTCCCTCCCCCCATTATGCATAAAGTGATCAACTCTTTCACATTAGCCTTTTTTATGGTACTTGTGCTTCAAAGACGAGATTTGGTCATGGGCCCAAGGATAATTCTTCGCGGTGCCATACCAATTGACTCAAACATAGGTGGCTCCGGCCACCGCCCTCTCCTTGGAGAGATTGTGTCTCGTTTTTGGTCTTTGTTGTCTCTTGCCTCTCTTCCTTCGTGCCGAGCTTGTGCTTGTGGTGTCTAGTGTGTTAGCTCTTTGGTGTGGTCTTTCGCTTGAAGGTTCCGTGCTTCGGTGTTCTCTCGTTTGGATGGAACTGTTTTTTAGCTCACGGTACTACCGCGGCCTGCCACGGTACTACCGTGTGGGGAGCGCGGTACTTCCGCACCCAGCGCGGCAGTAATTTTTTACTGTCGCCTGGGGGAGCGGTACTACGGCCTCGGTGCGGTACTTCCGCCCGGGCGGTACTACCATAATGACGTGCGGTACTACCGCGTGAGGAGCGCACGGTACTTCCGCCCCCAGCGCGGCAGTAATTTTTTACTGCCGCCTGGGGAGCGGTACTAACGCCACAGTGCGGTACTTCCGCCCGGGGCGGTACTACCGCGGTGACGTGCGGTACTACCGTGTGGTCGAGGGCGCTTGGGGGGTTAAACACGGGCAGGGGGAGTTCTAACTCCCCCATACCTATTCGTCTCTCTCCCCACTCCGTCTCTCTCTCTCTCTCTCTCTCTCTCTCTCTCTCTCTCGCTCAAGAACGGCGCCGGAGGTCCTCGCCAGATCTCCGTCTCCGGCCACTCTCCTCGGATTCCGACCGGTGGGATCGTTCCCCACCACTCCCTCTTGCCATGGAACAAGGTTTCTCCCCCAATCCCTCCCTTTTTCTTGTTCGTCTTGTTGTTTTTAGGTTTTGGGGAGATGCAAGTTGTTCTTGAGATTTTAGGCCAAGTCTTTGCAAGAGTAGGATGTAGGAGAGTAGTTTCGTGTAGAGATGGTACTTGCTAAAGTTGTCCCGTGATGGATTTGAGAGACCGTAGTACCGCGGGTTGTCACGGATGTGCTCGGATCTCCGTGGCCGTGTCGGATCTGCAACCGTGCGGTACTACCGCTCTTCAGGTGCAGTACTACCGCGCGTCCGGTACTACCGCCCTGCTGGTGCGGTACTACCACGTCTCTTGTACTACCGCTCCTTGGAGCTGTACTACCGCACGTGGTGCAACACACGATACTACCGTTGTCTCAAATCCCTCTTGTGGCACTTCTCACGTGCTATGTCTACTTGTTTCACCTGCTTTGTTGTGGTCTTTGCATTGATCCTTCTCGCGTTTCGTGCGTGTTTGTTTTGTGGTGTGTGTTTTAGGTGGTGGCTCAGGTGCTCCAGCTCGCCGCTCCAATCGAAGCTGTGACATGGGATCCAAGCGTATGCGCAACCCAGAGGCAGCAGAGGGCTCCAATGCCCCCAACGCAGAACCAAGACCACCGCCACCAAAGAGAAGGAACCCACCATGAGTATGGATGAGATGCCGCTTGCTGAGTTCATCTCTCGGAGGAAGGTCAATCCATATGGAAACCCTCATGCCAACTTTCGAGGGAATGAGCTATTCTGGACCAAGCAGCAGAATCTCATTTATCTGGATGTCATCAAGGCCAAGCAAAACACCTATGTGGAGGTGAAGTGGATCAACATGCATCACATGAAGCAAGAGAATCACCGGGACTACTTTGGTGAGGCTTTAGACCTAGTGGAGCAATTTGGCATTGAGCAGATTATCTCATTCCACAAAGACTATGATCCTGAGATCCTTGCTCAGTTCTTTGCCTCAGTGCATTTTCATCCCAATGAGGAAAGGACCATGACTTGGATGACCAATGGTCGGTAGCTGACTGCTACCTGGAAGGAATTCATGACTTTGCTTGGGGTTCCGGATGAGGGGCTCGCCACACCCCAAGGTGTTCGCCCTCATGCCAATTCCCAGTCTGCCAACAAGAACAGGCTTCTGCCCTTCTATGTGGAGAAGAAGCTCTCCAATGCCAAGTCAACTTGGATACTCAACTCTTTTCTTGACATCATGCACCGGATCTTCCGCGACACTCTCTTCCCACGCATTGGGGACAAGGACAAGGTGCATGCCTATCTTATGGATATGATGCTCCTGTGTGAAGACGCTCGCAACTCTCAGACACTACCACTTGATGTCTCACATATCATGTGGCATGAGCTTCGGTTTGCGGTCTTCAACTGCAAGGTCCCCATCTATGGACCTTTTCTGTTTCAGTTGATCTCGGCAACTTGGGAGAAACTCTACCCTCAGGATGACTTTGAGGCCCCTAGTTGGATCCGGCATGAGCCCATCAACGTCCGTGTCAAGACTTAGTGGGCCAACACTACCTCTTGTGCTGATGCCGCGGCTGCCATGGACGTGGATGCCGATGAGGATGAGGAGGAGGCAGCAGACGAGGACAGCTCTGAGGGTTACATCCCTCCCACCTCTGAGCCATCTTGGGCTAAGCGACTAAAGAACAAGTTGAAGGTTTTGTTCTGTATGCAGGCAAAGGGGCAGTACAAGACCCATGTGGCTTCCAAGGAGACTCGCTGCCGCGACAAGCGGATTTTCAGGACCTTTGGCGAGAACATATCCAGCGGGTCAGAGGAGCACATCACCCCAGAGGCAGAATGGATCGCCAAGCAGGGTTATCAGTGGACCGAGTGTGAGGAGGAGTCCGTCCCAGCTGCAGAGTCTGACGGGGAGCGTGCGAGTGACTACTCAGCTTGAGCCACCACTATTGTTGTAGGTGTCCTCTCTGCCTTTTTGGCGTCTCGATGCCAAAGGGGGAGAGAGTGTAGGATTTGCGAGTTGTGTCGTGTTTGGGTCAGTTGAACTTTGTTTATTTCGTTTGCTTTGGTTTGCTTTGGTTTGTGCTTGTGAGACCTTCTATCATATGGTGTAAGACATATGCACTCTATCGTACCGTAGTGAGCTTATTCTATCTTGTGCTTATTACATTATGCTCTTTTCTATCTTGCTTAGTTTTAGCCTTATTGCAAGATATGCCATGTCTATGAAATATAGGGGGAGTGTTGATACTAGTATGTGTGACGTGCAGTCCAAAGCACTTATCGAGATAGCACACATCTAGGGGGAGCCCGTCTATATTTTAGAGACTTGGGGTTTGCCCTTGCTCTTTGCATTATACCCTTGTGCAAATCCCGTGTTGTCATCAATCCACCAAAAAGGGGGAGATTGTAAGGGCATTTTTATCCCTTAATTGGTTTTGGTGATTGATGACAATACTTTTGCGGACTAATCATGTGCATCAAATATTTCAGATATATATTGACTAGGCACAAGATGATTTGGTTCCCCTCGAAGGCTATGGAAGACGGCATTTCTCTACGTTTCTTTTCGGTGGTTTTGAGTCGTAGGGAAGCCGTACTATTAAGAGGGGGTCCGCGTTGGAAAGGTTGGGTGGATTCATCACGTACACATCTTCCTTTGCACCTCCTTTTCTTCTAGACTTTGGAGCATCCTATGTTTTCCTTGTCTACGCAAATATTGCTCGTGCTTGCTGAACTAGGGCGTGCGGTAGTACTGCTCCTTAGAGCGGTAGTACCGCAGGCCCTTGCGGTAGTACCGCCCGCTGGCGCGGTAGTACCGCAAGCGCCCATGGTAGTACCGCTTCTAGAAAGCGGTAGTACTGTGGCCGTAGTCCAGATGTTGTCACCCTCTCCCTAGTGGGTGGCAACCATCACGGTAGTACCGCGCACAGGGCGCGGTAGTACCGTGGTATCTGGCTTAGTTCCGCAAGTAGGCAGCAGTAAGGGGCGGATGTAATTTTTTACATCCGCGCCTCGCACGTAGTACCGCTGCTGGCTTACGGTACTACCGCGTTGGGTTTTTGCATCGACTCCAACTCTGCGGAAGTAGCTTTTTTTATATCCGTGCCTTCCCATCTCTGGACAGCCCCTGCCTTGCGGTAGTACCGCGCCAGTAGTACTGCCGCCCTCTGCTTTAGTGCATTTTGGGCTGTTCTGGTCTCTGCTGCGTGGGCGGTAGTACCGCGGGGCCCTGCGGTACTACCGCGCCTCAGGTACAGTAGTACCGTGTTGCGCAGGTTGAGTTGGTGGATAACGGTTGGATTTGTTCTTCCACTATATAAGGGGTGTCTTCTTCCTCTAGTTTACCACCTTTTTCCAACCCTAAGCTCCATTGTTGCTCCAAGCTCCATTTTTGCCCGATCTCTCTCCCTAGCCAATCAAACTTGTTGATTTGCACGGGATTGGTTGAGAAGGCCCCGATCTACACTTCCACCAAGAGAAATTTGATCCCCCCACTAATCCCTTGCGGATCTTGTTACTCTTGGGTGTTTGAGCACCCTAGACGGTTGATGTCACCGCGGAGCCATAATCCATTGTGGTGAAGCTTCGTGGTGTCGTTGGGAGCCTCCAATTAAGTTGTGGAGATTGCCCCAACCTTGTTTGTAAAGGTTCGGTCGCCGCCTCCAAGGGCACCAATAGTGGAATCACGGCATCTCGCATTGTGTGAGCGCGCGAGGAGAATACGGTGGCCCTGGTGGCTTATTGGGGAGCATTGTGCCTCCACACCGCTCCAACGGAGACGTACTTCCCCTCAAAGGGAAGGAACTTCGGTAACACATCCTCGTCTTCTCCAGCTCCACTCTTGGTTATCTCTTGCCTTTACTTGTGCAAGCTTATTTGTGTTATATCCCTTGCTTGCTCGCGTGCTTGTTGCTGTTGCATCATATAGGTTGCTCACCTAGTCGCATATCTAGACAACCTACTTTGATGCAAAGTTTAAATTGGTAAAGAAAAGCTAAAAATTGTTAGTTGCCTATTCACCCCCCTCTAGTCAACTATATCAATCCTTTCAGCATGGATGAAGCCGCCGTCTTTCGGGATGGTCATGAAATCGCGATCGTTGTTAGCCTGCATTGGTAGCGTTGTTTCTATTTCACTGTTGGACGGTTGATATTTGAGGTAGAACTGCCCCGAGGTACGAAGGACATCTTGATAGATGATTTCTGCAAACTCCGACTGGATGCGAAAGAATTCTTGTCTGATGTCCGCGTCCTGGATTGCCGACAAGCGTGAGGCCCAATCTTTGAGATTAGTTGGTAGCATAAGGTGATTATGGTCCCGTACGATCGCCCGCATGTGATGGAGGGCATAGTAGGCATCCTTGTGACTGCCAGGCGGCTGCTTGACGCAGGGGAACGTTGTTACGTGGGTGAGCACGTGCTTGCCATACCTACAAATTGGCCTCCTGAAGGTGCCTCCAGATTTGGCGTAGCCGGGAGAGCATCATCAAGAACTTTCTTGATATTTGTGTAGTCTTTCTTTGACTGACGGTCCGAGTCGAAATACGTGGCCATGGAATATTCCGGGTTTAAGACGATGAGTGTGCAATGTGTGTCACTGCACAAAACACGGAATGTTAGAAAAAAAAGAACGATCGAAATCTAAGAAATCATATGTTACGGGGCAGTGAGGGGATGACTTACTCAGGAAAGTAAGGCACGAGGAAGTTATCCTTATCTGGGTTCTCCAGAATGACGCCTTCGAGGTATGAACTCGCGACTTGCCGGTCCCCAGCGCTGCCCAAGATCTTGGCACGCATGTAGAAGGGGTCGACTATCACGATGTCCGGGGTCTTGTCTCTAACGATCCGCATCTCCATACTGAGCGAAAATAGCCGAATGAAGGTGTAGTGCAGCGGATGAAGGTTAAACATAGCGAAGATGTCATCAAACCGCAGGACGATCATACCCCCGATGGTGCTATCGACAAAGCCCTTTCCCTCTGGCACCATGGCCATGAAAACCGGGTATGCCACATCATTCTTGGAGAGACGCCGCTTCTCCATAGAAAGAACACTGTCATGCAGACTCCGCATAGCACCGGTTGCAGCATTGAGCAGATTAGTCGGTAGCATGGGCCTACCCGCCACATGCACCCTCCTCGAGATATCCTTAGGTGAAGGTGGCCCGTCCTGAGCACGGATCGTACTCGGTGCCGGCTGGCTCGCACCCTTATTTTTTTTCTTTTCCATCCCTTCTGCTTCTTCGGCTGTAATGGGATCGAGTTCTGCTCAGAGACCACCTTCTTGAGCGTGTTGGGGCTGATAATATTTCGCACCTCGGCTATCTGAGGCTCGGTGAAGGTGGCAGCTGGAGGCGTCTCCTGAGAACCAAAAGCCAGACCGCCTGTTGCAATTGGGTTTCTCCGCAGTACCAGCTAGATCACGATCGTCTTTTGCAGGGTTGGGTTCTTGAGAAGGAGGCCCCAAGAATTCGTCACCGTACCCATGTTCGCTGAAGTACTTATCGACGTTCGTAAATGTACCATCTTCGTCGTCCGGATCCTGTGCCATATGCATGTCCGGATCAGCTGACGGTGGTAGCGTTGCAGCGGTCTTGCCATGGCTTGGCGCCGGCACGATTGGCGGTGTTGTCTGTGGGGTGGTGTCCCCCGCCCCAAACGAATCTGGCTCTTCGGCCAAAGCATGGACCAACTTATGTAGGCGCTGAGGGTCATCACATCATCTTCGTCGACCCCAGGGGGTCGATACGGAGGTAACAAGTCGTCGCAGCCCCGCAGCACCTGAACCAGTTGAACCCTATACACGGTGGGTGGCATCGGATTACCTTGGAACACGCGGTTGGCCCATTGAACGATTCTGGCCTTGGCGACATCGATCAACTTGCCGTCCACGAAGTGCAGGAGAGTGCATGGAATGTCGGCGGTGCCCTGCGAAAACATGTAGGGCGTCAGGGATGCCCAGTCAAAGGCAAGGAGATGAAGTCATCGGCCGAGGCTTAGTTACCGTGATGGCGTCGAGCTCGGCTAATGTCAAGGCACCGCCAATGGCGGGCGTGCAAGTGACGGAGGGGCCGCTTGCTGCCGAGGTGCCGGCCGGCGTATTCTTCCAACACCCAGGTGCATTAAGCTCCAATGCCGGTGCCGACGCTGGAGACACTAATGCCGCCTCCGCCGGAGACACCAATGGCGCCGGCGCGTTGTGCGAGCTGCTGCCCGTGAAGCTGGGAATCGGGGGCGGCCCCTGTTGGCCGCTCGCAATCCACGCCTGCAGCCCCTCAAGCAAGGTAGGCATAATGGCGGTGATCGTCGCTCCCAGTTGGTCTCACACTTGCTCTTCGACTATCTCCGGAATCTGCGCCACTTGTGCCTTGAGTTCTTGAACCTCGCGCTCATGGCTTTCCGAGCTGGTCTTTCTCTCCTTTCACCCAGCGTTATAGTATTCCGACCATTTCGTGGACAAGCCTTTGCCGGCCACACGACCAGCTGACGACGGCTTACTGAACTTATCCTTGTGTTTCATTATGTTCAACGCCCTATTTAAAGTGGTGTCCCAAAGGGGAGCTCCGAGAGGACCCGGCGCTATTGCTTTCAGTTTCCTGCGGAAGGAACGTGAACCATTTAAAAATTTGGCTTTATTAATTAGAATGCAACCATATGGAGCTAATTACGCAGGGGTGTATTCCTTACCAGAACAAGCTCAAGCGCCTTGGTCTTCGGATCCGTGGTAAGCTCCTTTGTTACCGGGTCCACCTTGTACCGGGCCCTGACATAGTTCCTGGTCTGCTTGTCATGGTATTATCGAAGAGGGGCGGTAGGCCTTGCTCGGCATGCTCCGCGTCCTCCTTGTCCCATATAGGTTCCGCCACTCTGTAATCGCCGGGACCGAGTTTGTGGACCCCTAAGTTCAAGTCCCGCATATCTTTCCCCCACTGACTTGATTTGGCAGATGTGTTGCTCTCGCATTTGATCTGGAACTCCAGGTAGTCAGCTTCGCTGATCGAAGGCGTCTCCTTGATCTTCTCATAACTATCACCTCTTAGAATCCTTCTCTTCACCGCAGCTCTCCAAGTAGCCAGGGCCGTGATCATCTTCGTGAGGGCGGCACTGTTCACTTTATTCCCTGAGAGGCGTGTGTTTGCGAAGTCACCGGGGAACTTGTATCGTTCATGCAACTTCGTGAAGAGGAGGTTGCGCAAATTCCCTCGGTCACGATGCCTTAGGTTCTCGGTGTTGATCGAGATGGTGCTCCGAGGAATGCACCCGAGTTGTCCCGCGTACCCACTGACTAATACTTTGGGCGCTGTTGGATGCCCACTGGAGGACACTTCAGTAAATTCCTCCTTGACGGTGCCGAGCACGTTCGGGCACCGGTCCTTCCGTTGCCTCTTCGGTTGGCTGCCATCTGCGCGTGCGCTGCCATCATCAGTGGTGGCATCCTCGGCGGCACCATCAGTGGTGTCATCCTCGACGCCACTAGGGATTGTGTAGTCGGGATCGGTGTCTTCCGCGGCGACCTCATAGTGGTGAGGTTCTTCCTCCATCTCCTGGGATAGCTCCCAGAATGCCTTGCCCGAACAACCGGCCTCATCGTTGTTGGCCATGTTCGCTCTAAATAGGAAAAAAAGGCTACTAGAGTTATTTCTTAAATGCAGTCTAGTTTGTTAACTGAATACCTGCAGTATAATTCAGAATAAAGGCTACTAGCGTTGACAAGCATTTCCTTTCTGCTCGTCCAGAAAATATTTTCTCTATGGTACAAAAGCCATTTAAAGAAGTAGTGGCTATAGGGATGTCTTAAAAGGGATTGATCTTCCATCGCAAAGGTATTCTCTTTTCTGGTTATGTCTCCATGGTAACTTAGTTATGCCATCTATGTTATGTCTCGGTGATCTTCCATGTACTCCTATATGTATTCTTCTACTTATTCTTTTTCAGGGACAACTGTTTCTTGTGGCTTCTACTTATTAAACAAACATTTAAACTATGAGCTTACATCGTGAATCTGAACAATAGGAGTAACTAGACTGCATTTAACAGGAGTACACTACTAGAGTTAACAAATTGGGCATCTTCTAGGTCAAACTATAAATGTTGATTAATTTTTGTTTCGGTTGAGAATCGGGCACCTTCTAGGTTAAAAAAATTGGGCATGACCTTTGCTAATTTTCTTGACCTAGGAGTGCCCCATTCTCAACCGAAACGGAAATTAATCAACATTTTAGGAGAAAGGGGTCATTTCAGAAGATCACAAGTTCAGAAGATCTACAGTAGCAGCAACATCACAAGCTGACAAAATTCAGTGAATATAATGATCAACTCTACAGTAGCAGCAGCATCACAAGTAGTACAGCAGCAGCAGCATCACAAGTAGTACAGCAGCAGTGAATATAATGAGATGAGCATGTACATAGTCAAACTGTTAAGCCACTGATAACTGCATTCAGCCACTAAAATAACATGAGTACCAGGTAACTAAGTAAGACTGCATGCAACGATCTCCAAGATATAAAAGACCAGCCAGGTGAATTCTTTAGTGAAAATGTTAGGCAAGAATAGCAGTCCAGTGTATTATTTTGCGGGGTGCATATGTTCATATCCTACTATGTAGCACTATTATAAGTTTGAATTTGATTCTGTTTGAACACTTTTAATATTGTTTCCATTGTTTAAAGTAGTACAACAGCAACTTGAAATGAACTAAGACCCTAATAGCTAGTTTGATCGCACGCTGTTACTTTCTAAACTCTTTTTATCATGTTTGTCGCCTACGCACGAGAAAAATCATGTCTGTCGCCTGGGCGGCTGGCTATATATGAAATAGTATAGGCAGCAACATCTCATCTCTGAATCTAATGTTTCTGCCCCCACGGTGACCGATTTACTAGCTACTGACATACTACATGTCATGATGCTGCAAGTATCAATATGAAGTAAGGTTATGCTGTATATTTTACTACATGCATATTATATTCAAATCACGAAACCTAATTCTACATCATAGGCCAAGCCAGTTTTCAAATCACAAACCGAATGCTACATGTATATTTTACTTCCACATTTCCACAAACACTTGAAGTGCATGATCTAGCCATCAAGTACTCCAAGGAAATTAATGGAGAGACACAGGGAAGGAGGCAAGGACAGAGAGGAAATAATTCTTACAGGTTGAAGCATTGGCTGGTGTTGACGGTGAGAGCGAGATCTCGTTGGCGAGCTTGGGGTGTCGGTTGCTGCAGAGCTGGTTGGGGTTGGGGAAGGAGGAACCCTATGCGTCTGTCGCAGCAGTAGACCTTGTGCCCCTCTGCTACCGCAGCTGCTTCCCTTCGACCACGCGGCCGCTGCCGCCGCTGGTTCACCTCCCCCACGCAGTCGCGCTACTACCACCACCGCAAGGGACACGCCCGCTGCTACCGCCGCGAGGAACACGCCCGCCGCTACCGCCACGAGGAACGAGTAAGCCTGCCGCGAGGAGTGCGCCCTCCGCCGCCGCATGGAACGAGTCTCAGGAGCGGCGAAGGCGAGGGAGGGGGTGGGTGGGGGCGGCGGAGCCCGAGAGCGAGGTCGCCGGTGGGTGGGGGCGGTAGCGAGGGGCGAGATGCAGATCGATTGGGGAGAAGGACGACTGGCTGGGTCGTCTTGGATAATTTAGTGGGGGGGGGGGTTAGCAATGGCGCACCTTTTGGGGTGCGCCATAAACACCGTGATAGCAATGGCGCACCTTCTCCTGGTGCGCCATTACTAACTTTTTTTTGGATTTTTAGTTGCATGTAATAATTTTTTAGAAAATGACCATAAATTTTAAAATGTTACTATATAAGTAGTTATTACTAATTTTCAAATACTTGCGTTGCAAAACATTTGTGAATTGGTAAAACATTTATGAATATGAAAAAATATCATCAAATTTGTGCTCTATATTCATGAATTCAAAAAGTGCCCATGAAATTTAAAAATATTCGTGAGTTCAAAAATATTAACAAATTCAATACTTTTTAAGCAGGAAAAGGAACACTGGAAAATAAAATACCAGAATAAACATAAATAAAAATTGGTATATCAATGGCGCACCTTCTAGGGGTGCGCCATAAACACCGCGATAGCAATGGCGCACCTTCTCCTGGTGCGCCATTACTAACTTTTTTTTATTTTACCAGAATAAACATAAATAAAAACAATTAAAATACCAGAAGAAAACACAAAGAAGCCCAAGGTGCCTGTAAATGATGATTTGCAACAAAACAAGAGGGAGAAGAACAAAAATTCCAAATTGAAGAAGAAGGTGGTCGATACTTCAACTTGGTGATACATGGAGAAGTTACAAAAGGAAGGTAAGTACAGACAACATTAATCCCCACTGTTTTGAACAAAAGAGGTTACTGGATAGAGGACTAGAATAGAAGAAATGCCATTTCCATATGTCGAAATACAATCGAGAAATGAAGACTACAATTTGAACCATTGTGCAAAGATTTAGAATTAGATGACATGGTTGAAATCAAGTGATACATGTAATAATTTAGTTGCATGTAATAATTGAGCTTGCCACTGACACACACACGCGCGGTCGACACGTCGTGATTCGATCTTAGCTATCTTTTCACAATCTTCTTGCCCTTCTTTTTCGCAAATGGAGTTCTTCTCTTGAACGGACGTCCTTTAGGTAGGGTGGTCTTGCTTCTTCTTGTGGTGTATGGTACTTCATCGTCGTCGTCATCTTCCATCTTCGGGTCACCGTACTTGTCGAAGTCTTGCTCATTGGCGACTCCATCCATTCCGATGATCTTCCTTTTGCCTCTCCTCACGACAACACGACTGGGCTTTGACGGGTCAGTAATGAAGAAGCATTGGTCCACTTGGGAAGCCAGTACCCATGTCTCATTTTCCACGGTGACGTTTGTGCCCGCGGTCTTGGATTTGGCTTCGGGTATAACCATGGTGGTGAAATACCAGTCTTCTTTTAGGGCGCTCTTGGCCCATCTGACACGGCACATCGGGACCTTCTCTCCAGTGTAGCTCAGCTCCCAGATGTCGTTGATCCTTCCGTAGTATCCATCCTTGTCGTTATCGGTGTAGGATTCCATCGTTGCCCCGGAGTTCTGATAATCATCGCTCTTCATGTCCTTTTTCTCGGTGTAGAATGTGTAGCCGTTGATATCGTACGCCTCATAGGTCATCAGGTTGTGCTCGGCGCCCTGTGACAAGGCGAATATGAGTTTTTCTTCCGCAGAAGAATCCTCATGTAAAGGGTACGACAGAAGCTTCTCCTTGAACCAACGCATGAAACATGAGTTGTGCTCTTTTATTATATCTCCGTCCGTCCTCTGTTGGCCTCGGTCATTGTACGTCTTCTCAATAAAGGTTTTGTGCTCTACCACCCATGGATCGACCACGTCTATCTATTTTAGCGCGACTAGGTTTGCTATTTCAAAGTCGGCGAGTCGACCCTTGAAGTCAACTTGCATTTCGCGGTGACCCCATCCAGCGAGCCTGCCGAGGTGCCTATTGACGGGCAGACCAACAGGGTTCTCGATGCCTAGATAATTCGTACAACAGGAGATGCACTCTTCGGTCAGAAAGCCCTAGGCTATGCTTCCATCTGGACGTGCCATGTTGCAAACGTATCCTTTGATGACACCATTCATCCTTTCGAATGGCATCATGCTGTGCAGGAATGTCGGCTCGAGTTGGATGATATCCTCCATGAGATGGACCAGCAGATGCACCATAACATCGAAGAATGCGGGCGGGAAGTAGATCTCAAGCTCGCATAGTATCACCACGATCTCTTCCTGTAGCCTTCTGAGTTGCCTCACGCCAACCGACTTCCGAGAGATGACGTCGAAAAAGTTGCATAGGCCAAATAGCGTTTCACGGACGTGCGCGTCCATGATCCCATGGATTGCAACTGGAAGTATCTGCGTCAT
>NC_057796.1:198982048-199038937 GCF_018294505.1 Triticum aestivum | reverse complement strand
TGAAGCTCCTCCCTGATGCCCATTGATTTCAAGTCTGCCCTTGCTTTCGGCCCATCTTTGGTCCTCTCTGGCATGTTGAGCAGGGTACCAAGCAGACTCTCGCACACGTTCTTCGTGATATGCATGACATCAAGGCTGTGAGGCACACGGAGGATCTTCCAGTACGGCAAGTCCCAGAAAACAGACCTCGTTTTCCATACCTTCAGCAGCGGCTCTGGCGCCTTTCGCTTCTTTCCCGGCGGTGGGTACTCTTTCCAATTTTTCAACAACTCCTCTATTTCCTCGCCTCTCCTCGTACGCGGGCGACTTCGGGGTTCGGTTTCACCATCGAATAGATCCTTGCGTTTTCTCCATGAGTCATCGTCGCGAAGCCACCTTCGATGTCCCATGAACACGGTTTTCGAAGACCCGGGATCTCTATCTAGCTAGCGATACGTTGTGTCATCCATGCACCTGACGCATGCACCAAATCCATGGACCACCTGCCCCATGACATATCTGTAACCGAGATAGTTGTGCACCGTCGTGAGTAGTGCGGCTCTCATAGGAAAATATTCTTTCTCTACGGCATCCCACGTATTGGCTGGTGTTTCCACAGCGTGTCTAGCTCCTCTTTCAGCAGCCCCAGATACAGATTGATGTCGTTCCCTGGTTGTTTCGGCCCTTCAATTAGCATACTCATGTGAATGTACTTCCTCTTCATGCACAACCGGGGGGAAGGTTGTACATCCACACAAACACAGGCCAGGTGCTATGTGTGCTTCTCTGGCTGCCAAACGTATTGACTCCATCGGTGGTCGCGCCCAGCATGATGTTCCTTAGATCGTCCCCAAATTCTGGGTGTTCGAAGTTCAACGTTTGCCACTGGCTCGCATCCTTAGGGTGACTCAGCATCTTGTCTTTTTTATTTATCTCCGGATCATTTCTGTCATCTTCTCGCTTCTTCTCCTCCCTATCCGCGTGCCAACGCACGAGCTTTGCTAGCTTAGGGTCCATGAAATACCGCTGCAGACGAGGAGTGATTGGAAAGTACCACACCACTTTTCGAGGAGCTTTCTTCCTCTTCTTGTATCGAGTGACGCCGCACACCGGACATATGGTAGAATCCGCGTGCTCGTCCCGATAAATGATGCAATCGTTCATGCACACATGGTATTTCATGTGCGGTAAATCTAGAGGACACACGATTTTCTTCGCCTCCTCAAAACTGGTCGGGCACTTGTTCCCCTTGGGAAGACGTTCGTGCCAGAATGACATGTTCTCGTCGAAGCATGCTTCGGCCATTTTGTGTTTTACCTTCATCTCTAGAGCCATGAGCGTTACTTTCAGGCGGGTATCCTCGGGCCTGCATCCTTCATACAATGGAGTAACTGCGTCTATCTCCAGTTGATCCAGCTTGGCTTTCTCTCGGGCGGCAGCTCTTGCGTTACCCGTCTGCTTGAGAAGCAGCTCTTGAATATGAGGGTCCTGCACCCAGCCCATCGATGGTCCATCGTCGTCTGCTCCGGAATCTTCATCTTCATGATCATGCCCTTCGTCTTGATCTTCCTAATCATCATGTCCAGCATCTTCTACATGATGACTATGTCCTGCATCTACTTCGTGATCATGTCCTGGAGATTCTTCGTCTTCTCGCCCGCCCTCGCCGCGGTTGTCTTGGTGCCCTTCCTTATTTCTTGCCCGCCCCCCATGGATGACTTCATAATCATCTTCATCACCTTGCCACCGATAGCCATCCATGAAACCACGCAAGAGCAGGTGGTCTTGCACCTGTCCGGAATCCGGGTCCATAAGGCTCTTCAGCTTGCATCTTCGACACAGACATCTTATCTCCGTCTCGTTCTTTTGAAGCATCTCGGCCTTCGCGGAGCTCAAAAACCTATTCATGATGCCTTCGGTCATCGTGCGGACCATGGTCGCCTGCGGGGTAGAGCAAAATGATATTTTAGAACCAAAAAAAATTTGGCATGACTTTGCCTAAAAATAGGACCAGAAAGAATGCATAGTGCCAAATTCTCGCTGAAACGGAAATGAATCCACATTCCGGCAAAATATTGGCAACCATCGCATTTCAAATACTGATACCTGCAAACACAAGCATATGCAACACCACAAACATACGTAGATCTAGGCCATAAAAAGTGTGTACGTTGTTGGAGGGAGAAAAAAGTAGATCTAGAACATAAAGAAAGCTTTCCCCTTACTTACCTATCAAAAAAAGGAAATTTAACCGGTTAATTTGGGTGAATCTATGTTGAAAATGAGGTGAGGAGGAGGAGGCATCCGAGACCAAGCTTGGTAGAGGTGGAGAGAAATGAAGTGGGGAAAGTGAGTGTGGTAGGTGGCTGTCAAAAATATCTAGCTGCTCCCAGGTTACCAATGGCGCACCACCTAAGAATGCGCCATTGGTAACCAGGGTTACTAATGGCGCACCTGGTGTGTGGGGCGCACTATCCCCTGGTGCGCCACTGCTACCAATTTTTTTATCTTTTTTTTAAACTAGTAATGGCGCACCACACACCAGGTGCGCCATTAGTAAAGTGGCCAATAATGGCGTACCTATATCTGGTGCGCCACTGCTATAGCAGTGGCACACCACATACACGGTGCGCCATTAATGTCCATATTAGCTATAGCTGTTTTTCTAGTAGTGGCCAGCTCAGCGGTCCGGCATAGATAAACCATCTGCTAAGAAGTCCGTCCAAGCTTCACCGTCTGCTCAGCAGTCTACCTTGTAGGCAACCAGACGTTCTGCCAGAAATGCTTCAAGTACCAAGAAGGAAGTGGCCAAAAAGGCTACACCCACGACCACGAGGAAGCGCACCAGAAAGTGAAGAGGAAAGAGAACGATTGCCTCTTACTTAAAGCACTCATCGCCCAGAACCAAATTAACAGCAGCTTGTTCGAATTAGGGAGTAATATTATTTCTGACGCCATGGATGATGAAGAAGTAGAATTGTTGTTTGCTAAAAGAAAAGCAGACGTACTTGAAGCACGCAATTACGTCCATGGCTAGCCATTTCTTGTTGGCGAATACTTTGATGAGTGCAGCTCCAGTTGCCGCGAGTTACTTGGATATTGCATGGATCAAATGTCAACAGGTCATCATGCTTTGCTAGTCCACTACAATAGAGATCATTTCCTACATGATGCTGGTTCCATCAATGTGAGTTTCGAGGACTTACATCTCTTCTTCAACTTCAACGTGCTCAATGCCACTCTTGTTAGATGCCTGATTTTTTAAGTACTTAACAAACTCTGATCAACTTCTCCATATAAAGCTGTAAATGATAAATAGCTAACTACATTTTATTCCTCTCAGGGGATTGAACGCGCAGAGAAGAAAAAGGGAGAGTGTGTATTTCATAGATCTTACATTAGCAAATGGCATAGCATTAGATGGTAAAGACTGACGGGACTGGGCCGTTAACACGGTCCTTCGTATCTTTGAAAACACATCCCATGCAGAATCATTTCTCTGGCCATATCATGAACGGTAAGTCAAGTAAACAACCACGCATACACTGATTGTCTTTCACATTTCAACATCATTCATAAGTTCATGGCTTTCTTAATATGTAGCAATCACTAGATATTGGTATTCATTGTTCCAAACAAGAACACAGTTTACTACATCGATTCTCTCAGAGAGTCAACAAACGCTCAGGATCTCACGCATCTTCAGCAATTCTTGGATAGGTATTGAATTCTATGATGTTAAAATTAATTTGCATTCATATCTGGTTCAATAATTGATGTTGTCAAAATTCATCGTCATTTGCAGTGTGCTCGCATTGTTGAAAACTAAACCAGGGAACCTGTTCAAGACGGAACAACCCGTGCAACACGAGATAGTTTCTCCGGTAACACACCAAAATCCGTTATTTTTAGAAAATTTATCCAACAGTCTGCAAATACCTTTCCTTACGCTAGTCAAATGTTCAAGCTTCTAAATAAGCCTCTTTCTATTTTGTCCAAAGAAAAAATAATACATATAACACCGGTTAGGTTGTTCCTAACAGGACAAATACATGACTAATTTTCTGCAAAAAAATTTAGTGTCCTCAGCAAGAAGCAGGGACCAACCTTTGTGGATACTATGTTTGCACACACATGATCTCCATCTGCAAATCTGCTGATAGTTGTGACGATCCTCGCGAATTAGTACCAGTAAGTCCATCTTAATTAATATCTTCTACTCCACTCATATGGCACATTCTGATCTTAAAAATACTGCAGCTCATCTTAAAACCGAGGACCCCTGAACCGCTCCCGGCTGGTGAATTGCTGATGGTTCGGAGATTTATCAGCGACTTCTTCCTGGATTACTACATCAATCCCACTGGTGATAATGAAGATTTCAGCATGCGTTCTCCTGAAACATTGAGTAGGAGTTAGCCGCCAAACATATAACGCATGGATCCATTGTTTTCCATCTGATGAGGTCTTTGTATTTCGTACACTATGATTAATTATGTAATGCATATATATGTGGACAAATCATTGGAATTTAGCTACCATATGTTCAGTTGCAATTGTTGCGAAATCTGATGAATGTTCTTCCTGTGGACACTATTTGTTCAATTGAATATTGTGGCGAATTTGCTTTTTGCATGCCGATTCAAAATGGGATATTTTTGTTTATTTGTTTAATTGAATATTGTGGAGAATTTGCTTTTTGCGTGCCGATTCAAAATGGGATATTTTTGTTTTAACCTGGTAATTGCTCCGCACACGGTTCAACTAAATGAGTGTGTGCGATCCACATCGGAAAGCATACGTCAATCATAGCGGAACCGTTGGTGATATACAGCAGATCGCAAACGATTTGCAGCATTACTACGTGTACGTAGGTTCTCCGGAACCGTTTGTCATATCGCGTTATCGCACACGAGAACTGAGAGTAAACCGTACCCAATGCAAAATACAATCCCAGTCGTAATTTTTTCAGGAATCGTGTGGGATCCCAAACGAAAAGCACACGTCACTCTTGCGGCAACTGTCGGTGATACGTAACAAATCACAAACGGTCTGCAGCACTTGTATGTGTGCGAAGGGGCTCATGAACCGTTTGTGATAGAACATTATCACATACGGTAATTGTTGGATAACGCATGCGATGGAGTCTAGCATGGCAGACGGGTTACGCAGAAAACTCGTGTGCGATGGGGCACAAATCGCACATAGTTCATATGTTGGCCCGTGTGCCTTACATACTGTTTCCCAAACGGTTCGTTATGACAAACCGTATGGTTTCACTGCGTCATTAGAAACGCTTAATCACCGATACCACGCGTGCGCAAGAATTTACTGTGTGCTGCATCGCACACGATTACATTTTGGAAGGCCTCTAGATCACTGCTCCATATCCCCGACGGTTTCTGGGTCATGTGGGAAGGACACCCTATCGCAAACACTCACTTGGCGACGGTTCCAAATGCCGTCGCGGAAAGGGGTTAAAAACTGTTTGTTTAGGACCGACAATCACCAGTGCACCATCCCCTTGCACTGGAACATGTCCTGCTCCATGGCTTCAAGTCTGGCCTCCATGGTTCCCGTCCCCTTGGGACATGGCACATCATGGAGGTGAAGCACTCCCTTATGCATCTGGATGACCTGAGGGTGCCGCAACACCTCCTGAAGGTATGGCTTGATGACGTTCTTGAAGAACTTGTCCTTGGAGGAGCTTCAAGTAGCCATGGTAGATGGGATCTGACAGAAAACAGCACGGAAAAGAAAACAGAGGATTTCTCCGCGATACGGTGGTTAACAGGTTCGGGAAGTATATATATATTTTTTATCTTGGAGGAAAAGCATACGATAGAAAAACGGAATCCGGAAGGTGTCCCAGGTGGGCACAACCCACCTGGGCGTGCCAGGCAAGCCTGGCGCACCTTGGTGTCTTGTGCCCACCAGGGTACACTTCCTGGAAGTTTCTTTATTTCCTAAATTTTTAAATATTCCAAACTTGATAAAAAATATTTTTACAGATTTTTCGGAGTCCGTTACTTACCGTATGACATACCTCCTTATTTTCACAATTCTGGAGTGTTCCGGAAGGACTCTTTTATGTGTTCTTCCGGTGTCAAAGTTTGGATAATATTACTTTCAACATTAATGGGCGTACCTAAGATATAATGTTTTATTCGTTGCCCATTGACAACCTTCGGGTTAGTACCTTTGGAATTATTTATTTTGATGGCTCCAGACCGATAAACCTCCTCGATGACATATGGGCCTTCCCATTTTGAGAGGAGTTTTCCTCCAAAGAATCTAAATCGAGAGTTGTACAAAAGAACATATTCTCTGACTTTAACTCACGCTTTTGGATTCTTTTGTCATGCCATCTTTTAACTTTCCCTTTGAATAATTTTGCATTTTCATAAGCTTGGGTTCTCCATTCATCTAATGAGCTAATATCAAATAACCTCTTTTCACTAGCAACCTTGAAATCATAGTTGAGCTCTTTGATGACCCAAAATGCTTTATGTTCTAACTCAAGAGGCAAATGACAAGCTTTTCCATAAACCATTTTATAAGGAGACACACCCATTGGATTTTTATATGCTGTTCTACAAGCCCAAAGTGCATCATCTAATTTCGTAGACCAATTCTTCCCGGACCTATTGACAGTCTTTTATAAAATTAATTTTATTTCTCTATTGCTAAGTTCAACTTGACCACTAGACTGAGGATGATAAGGTGATGCAATTCTATTGTTAACATCATACTTGGCAAGCATTTTACGGAAAGAACCATGAATAAAGTGTGAACCACCATCAGTCATTAAATATCTAGCGACTCCAAACCTTGGAAAATAACTTCCTTAAGCATTTTAATAGAGGTGTTGTGATCAGCACTACTAGTTGGAATAGCTTCTACCCATTTAGTAACATAATCAACGGCAACCAAAATATGTGTATACCCATTAGAGGAAGGAAAAGGTCCCATGTAATCAAATCCCCAGACATCAAATGGTTCAACAGCAAGTGAATAATGCATAGGCATTTCTTGACGCTTACCGAGATTACCTATCCTTTGACATTCATCACAAGATAAGACAAACTTACGGGCATCCTTGAAGACAGTAGGCCAATAAAATCCAGACTGCAGTACCTTGTGAGCAGTTATATCTCTAGCATGATTGAGGGAGTCCTGGATTAAGGGGTCCTCGGGTGTTCGGGCTATGTGACGTGGGCTGGACTAATGGGCCATGAAGATACAAGAAAGAAGACTTCTTCCCATGTCCGGATGGGGCTCTCCTTTGCGTGGATGGCAATCTTGGCGTTCGGATGTGAAGATTCCTTTCTCTGTGAACCGACTCTGTATAACCCTAGGTCCCTCCGGTGTATATATAAACTGGAGGGTTTAGCCCATAGAGGAATAATCATAATCATACAGGCTAGACATCTAGGGTTTAGCCATTACGATCTAGAGGTAGAACAACTCTTGTAACCCCATATTCATCCAAGATAATCAAGCAGGAAGTAGGGTATTACCTCCATCAAGAGGGCCCGAACCTGGGTAAACATCGTGTCCCTGTCTCCTGTTACCTTCGATCCTCACACACAGTTCGGGACCCCCTACCCGAGATCCGCCGGTTGTGACACCGACATTGGTGCTTTCATTGAGAGTTCCGTTATGTCATCGCCAGAAGGTTCGCTGGCTCCATTAGTCATCTACAACAATGCTGCCCTAAGGGAGGTCTTTCTCCCCGGACAGATCTTTGTGTTCGGCGGCTTCGCATTGCGGGCCAACTCGCGTGGCCATCTAGAGCAGATCGACATCTACGCCCCAGGTCACCAGATTAGCTTTGGAAATCTGAATTATGTCGCCAATATCCGAGGAGATTTGATCTCCCAAGGGTTCGCGACCCCGACCTCCGCTCTGGCCTTAGAGCGGGAGCGCATCACTAGGTCCGAAGACGGGATTTTCAAGCCCGCCGGACTCTCTGCGACTATTGATCCTAGTACGGGAGAGCCGGAGGAAGTAGCGTCACGAGCAATCATCATGAAGCCGGACCCTTCTCCGAACACTGGCTCCGAACCGTCGGAGTCAGCATCGTGTGAGTTCGGCCAAAGAGTTTCCTTCCCGCCGTACTCCATGGACTTTCTTCTCCCTGGCCAAACCTCGCCTTTAAGCGAGGCTCTGGACTTAATGCAATCCCTCGTCATTACAGAGGGGCAACATCCGAACTACGCCCAGCTCGGACTAGGGGCTGAGAGTGGGGAATTTTACGCCCCACCCACCACCCACTTCATAGCCACTGTCGAGGACTTAACCGACAGGCTCGATTACCGCTCTGAAGACATCGACGGTATGGACGACAATGCCGGAGACGAACAAAGCCAAAACCCGCCGCATACCGGACGCTGGACGACCACCTCCACATACGACGTATACATGGTGGATACGCCAAAAGAGGATGGCAATGAAGGCTGTAAGAATCCAATAAAGGACAATAACACTAATAAACCACCAAAACGACGGCATCATCGGCGCCGTTCAAAATCACGCCGTGACAAAGAAAGCAATACCGGCAATGGAGACGATAACACTCCGGAGAATGCCGAAGACCCAGACGCCCCCGTTGAACCAACATCCGAACAGGATGATAGGAAGGAGGGGCACGGTAACCCTGACGAGCCAGTCGGAAGCGAGGACTCGGAAGACAACAACTATATGCCACCCTCCGAAGACGAAATAAGCCTCGGCAATGAAGACTTCATCGTGCTAGAGGAACCCCTCGATCAAGAATGCTTTAAGCAACAGCTCATCGCAACCGCGAGGAGCCTGAAAAGGAAACAGCAACGGCTTCAAGCCGAACAGGGTATGCTCAACGACAGATGGACTACTGTCCTGGCAGCTGAGGAATACGGCCTCGCGCGACCAACCAAAAGCTACCCGAAGCCCAAGTAGTTACCCCAATTCGATGTTGAGGCGTGGGACCCCTGACATCAGCGCGTAACGCAGTTGATAAACCAGACCGGCCACTGCATGTCCGAGATAGAACTACTACCCAAGCCGAACACCAGCCCACATTACCCCGCCGTAAAGGCAGGGAGACAGCGGCCCGGGTACGACCTACGGCAGGACCTAATCCGTCTTCAGTACTTGCTTTTGCTCATAGAACTATATTTTGCTTCTTTGGGTGTTTCACGAACACACCTCGACACTAATTCCCAGGGGCTCGATATGGCAACACATTGGTTGCCGAAAAGTCTGAACAGCTCTACGGCATACTTCGGCGTCACGAGTTTGGAATTATATGCATCAGCTCCGAATCATGTCTTTGGTCAATAGTTGGGCTGCCCCGCTCCTGTGCTTACTACCTTACGTTCCATCTTATCGGCTAGGGTAGTAAAGGGAGAACTACTGCGATTGTGTTTCTAGTTCACCTGGTTAAACACCTCAGTAGAGAAAGCCGAAAACTGACTGTCATGATGCGGCGAGAGCTGGTCAACCACTCGGCGACTTATTAGAATCTATTGCGATTTCTTCCGTATAACACGAAGGACCGTTTTCCGGTCACCTATGTAACGCAACCGTATTCGGATAACCGCATACATACCAGGGGCTACATAATAGTCCCACTATCAAAATCCTATGGCTAAGTGAAAGTGTTAAAGCCCTATAGTCCGATTGCCTAGTTCGCCGCACTGACCCTCCTTTACGGACCAAGACGTTTGGTCAAGTGTGATCAGGTACTATTCCGAACATCCCCGTATTATATGCGAGGGGGCTGAAGCCGATGACTGGCAAACTTTCAGATTATAAAAATGGCCGCACAGGAGGAAATAACTTTCAGACAAAGGCATAAATATAACACAGCCTTAATGTATCATAATATTGTTCTCACAATTCCGGTACACTTATTAGAACATAATGTCCTTCGAGCACTGACCCTCTATCCAGCGGGCGCCCTCTAGGACGTCCTCCAAATAATGCTCCGGCGTGCGATGGTCCTTGCCTCCAGGCGGGCCCTTAGCTGCAACATCGGCGACCTTCATCTTTGCCCAATACATCTTGACGCGGGCGAAGGCCATCCGGGCACCTTCTATGCCCGCCGACCGCTTGACGGCGTCGATACGCGGCACTGCATCGACAAGTCGGTGCACCAAACTGAAATAGCTGTTCGGAATGGGTTCAGCCGGCCATAGCCGGGCCACGACGTCCTTCATGGCAGCTCCGGACATCTTGCGGAGCTCAGCCCATTGGGCCATCTGTTCATTCAGCAACGCCGAACGCCGTGGAACGTCGAATTGTGACCAAAAAAGCTTCTCCACAGCACGTCCTTCCTGTGCTTGGAAGAACTGCGTCGCGTCGGAGACACTCTTCGGCAAGTCCAAGTACGCGTCTAGAGAACTCCACAATTGATTAAGAAGAGCATACTTCGGGTCGCGGAACTTAGTATGTAAAAGAAAGGGCTTACCAGCCGCTATCTCCCCAGCTTGCCGGATCTCCTCCCGAGCCGCTCTAGACTCGGACCGCGCGTCTTTCGCCTCTAGTAAGGCCTTGTCGAGTTCGGCTGCCATGGCTTTGTTATCCTCCTCAAGTGATTTGCATTTGCCAGTGGCATCCTTTGGCTCTCGCTCCATGGTAGATATTCTCTCCTCGCACTGGCGCCGAGTGGCCTGTTCAGCCTTTAAATCAGCAGCCGCCTTCTCGGGAGCCGCCTAGCTCACTTTGGCCTGCTCCTTGGCCCGGGCAAGCTCGGCCCGAAGGGTCTCAACCGCAATAGCACCGTCTACAGTTTTGCATGTCACAGTGTATAATTTTCAGCTTCGTGCTCATACTATTATACATGCATAAGCGGGCTGTCCCAAAAACATACCTTGTGCCTCGTCGAGCCGCCTGTTAATAAGAGTAATGTCCTCATCAGCTAACTCAAGTTTATGCTTTAAATCTGCAACTTATGCAGCTTGGGCAGTCGCCGTTGACATAACAACCTATTTTCAAATTAATTATGTTACTTCCTGAGCATATCTTTTTGATCCTCTGATCGCCTCCCTGTGGAGACCGACCAGAGTCACAGGGGCTACTATCTATACACAGGCACATTCTTGCATGTAAAGAGCGGTTAAAGATATTACATTGCATACCTCGAAGCCTGTCAGCAGGCCCGTAAAAGCTTCATTCAATTCTCTTTTCGTGGACAGAATCCTCTCAACTACCGTACCCATTAAGGTACGATGTTCCTCTGAGATGGACAAACTTTGCAATGTGTCAATCAGTGTATCCGGCACCTCCGGATTCCCGGAGGCTGCTGTGGGAGTATGGACTCCCTTCAAAGGGGCACGCTTACTCGACCCTAGAGTCATCTTTGGCTGTACACCAAATAGTTCAGGGCCCTCATTGTTGGTCCCCGTGGGGGCTGCCTCCCCTGGACCCTTGACGGTCGAAGTATCACCTTCGGGTGTTGTCTTCATTGTCCCCCGCGCCATTGGATGGTCAGGGGAGATCCTCCAGATCGACATCTCGAAGTCGTCCGCCCATAGGGGCGAGAAAGCTTGTGGAGGCGTCTCGCTTTCCATCATCTCCGAAGGCAATTCCCCCAATGAGGAGGACTGTTGAGGTAGATAGCGGGCCGGACTGCAAACATATAGTTTAAATGGTACCCTTGCAAACCAAAAAGAACGGGACATGTCTAGAGCATCCTTGTTCACTTACGATTCGGCAAAGGGCTTGTCCCTAGAGAGGAGCTCTTCGTCAACATCGGCTTCCAAACTCGAACCATCTGACAGGGGTATCTTCCCTCTCTTGGGTGCCTCCACCTCCAAGTCTTTGGAGGCAGTCCTTTTCTTCCCGTGCGGAGAAGGGATATCACCTTCTCCTTCCCCTTCATCTACCTCTTCAGAAGAGGGAGGTTTAGTCTCCCCGGACGTAGCGTCCAGTATACCTTTAAAGCGGAGGCCATCTTCAGCCCTTTTGCCCTTCTTCTTGTCCTCCTTCGCCGACATTTGATACGACGCCGGGGCCAGCATCCTCATTAACACAGGATTAGCTGAGTCTTTGGGAAGTGGAGCCGGACACCTGATTCATTCCGCCTTCTTTATCCAGCCCTGGTCGAAGATAGGTTCCTCAGTACATCGCTATGAGATAATCAACTGAGTTGCATTCAGAAGTTGGGTGTTTACCGAGGTATCCGGATGGTTGCAGTCGAGGCCGATGTCCTCGGATGTGTCTGGCCACTGCTTTTGAGTCTTGAAGAATAGTTTCCACATCCCTCTGTGCGTTGTGCCAAAGAATTGTTGAAGGGTCCACGGTCCTTCTGGATTGAACTCCCACATGCTAAGAGGCCGTCGCTGGCACGGAAGGATCCGGCGGACTAGCATTACCTGGATCATGTTAATGAGGCCGGTGTCCTTATCGAGGATGCTCTGGATACGGCTTTGCAGCATCTGCACTTCATCAGTTGATCCCCAGTCTAGCCATTTATTAATCCATGATGCGAGCTACAATGGAGGGCCAGATCGGAATGCAGGCGTGGTTGCCCATTTGGTACCACGGGGTTCGGTGATATAGAACCACTTCCGCTGCCATAAGTTGGAGGTTTCCGTGAAAGTGCCTTTTGGCCAGATAGTGTTGGCGAGCCTGCTCACCATTGCACCACCGCACTCTGCCTGCTCCCCGTCGATTATCTTCGGCTTCACATTGAAGGTCTTGAGCCATAGGCCGAAGTGTGGGGGGACGCGGAGAAAAGCCTCACACATAACGATAAACACCGAGATGTGAAGAAAGGAGTCCAGAGCTAGATCATGAAAATCTAGTCCATAATAGAACATAAGACCACAAACGAAGGGGTGGAGAGCAAACCCTAGCCCGCGGAGGAAGTGAGAGATGGATACAACCCTCTCGCCGGATTTTGGTGCGGGGATAACCTGCCCCTTGGCAGGGAGCCTGTGGGGGATTTCCGCAGTCAGGTACCTCGCCTCCCAGAGCTTCACGATATCTACCTCGGTGACCGAGGAGGCCATCCACCTGCCTTGGGAGCTGGATCCGGACATAACTAGAAGGCTGGGTAGCAATGAAACAAATTGAGACCTGGGCGCGGGAGCTTAAGGCTGGAAAGGCTGAGGAAGAGATATGCGTGGGGGAGAAAGACGGGTCTGTACCCGTTTATAAAGGCGAGGAATATCGAACGCCTCCTCACGGGCCTTAAAGCTTGCCAATTCCAAAGGGATCATGCAAACGACACGGTTGGATTACCCACACCCATATTAATAGGAATCCCGTGATAAGGGGACGCGATCTCTGCTTTGACAAGATGTGCCAATAAAAACCGCGTCTCGTAACGTGGAGCGAGAGGCTGAAAGACGGTTCGAAACAATAACCAGGCAGGGGACATAACGTCTCGCCACCAAAGTTGTCAGTAGATAGGACTTGTTAAAAATTGTACCCTGTTATGATTGTATGTGGTGTCTGTTTCGCAGAGCCGGACACGTTTTCTATGTTCGAGGACTACTTTGAAGTGTTCAGAGGAGGAACCCGCATTGCAATGCCGAAGACAATCTGCGCGCCAGACACGTCGTCATTGAAGCCTGGTTTAGGGGCTACTGAGGGAGTCCTGGATTAAGCGGTCCTCGGGTGTTCGGGCTATGTGACATGGGCCGGACTAATGGGCCATGAAGATACAAGACAGAAGACTTCTTCCCATTCCTGATGGGGCTCTCCTTTGCGTGGATGGCAAGCTTGGCGTTCAGATGTGAAGATTCCTTTCTCTGTGAACCAACTATGTATAACCCTAGGTCCCTCTGGTGTCTATATAAACCGGAGGGTTTAGCCCGTAGAGGAATAATCATAATCATACAGGCTAGACATCTAGGGTTTAGCCATTACGATCTCGAGGTAGATCAACTCTTGTAACCCCATATTCATCCAAGATAATCAAGCAGGAAGTAGGGTATTACCTCCATCAAGAGGGCCCGAACCTGGGTAAACATCGTGTCCCTGTCTCCTGTTACCTTCGATCCTCAGATGCACAGTTCGGGACCCCCTACCCGAGATCCGCCGGTTTTGACACCGACAATGATGCCCTGCATAAGCTTCGGAGTGACATTTCCATAGGATTTGTCCTTGTTCATGCTCAGGTACACAACGTCTAATAATACCATCTACTCCTTCTTTATAAAGATGTGGGTCATCCCAAAAGTAATGTCTTAAATCATAGAAGATTTTTTCTTTTGTTGGTATGTAAAGCTTGGTGGTAAGTATTTAGCAACAATGTAATTAGCATAATCAGCATACCAAGGAGTACTGTGAGCAACATTTATTGCAGCTAACTGCTTATCAGGAAAACTATCATCAATAGGTAGTGGGTCATCAAGCACATTTTCAAGCCTAGATAATATATCAGCTAGTGGGTTCTCAGCTCCTTTTCTGTCAATGATATGTAAATCAAATTCTTGTAATAAGAGAACCCATCGAATAAGTCTAGGTTTAGCATCTTTCTTTTCCATAAGATATTTAATAGCAGCATGGTCTGTGTGAATAGTTACTTTGGAATCAACAATATAAGGTCTAAATTTATCACAAGCAAACACAACTGCTAAGAATTCTTTTTCAGTAGTAGCATAATTTCTTTGAGCACTGTCTAGAGTTTTACTAGCATAATGAATTACATTAAGTTTCTTATCAACTCTTTGTCCTAGAACAGCACCAACAGCATAATCACTAGCATCACACATAATTTCAAAAGGGAAGTTCCAATCAGGTGGTTGAACAATAGGTGCATATTCTAAGCTTTCTTGAGTGTTTCAAAGGCTTCTAAACAATCATCATCAAAAACAAAAGGAATATCCTTTTGCAAGAGACTAGTAAGAGGCCTAGAATTTTTTGAAAAGTCCTTGATAAATCTCCTATAGAAACCAGCATGACGTAAGAAACTACGAATACCTTTTATATCTTTAGGACATGGCATTTTCTCAATTGCATCAACCTTAGCTTTGTCCACTTCAATACCTCTTTCAGAAATTTTATGACCCAAGACAGTGCCTTCATTAACCATAAAGTGGCACTTCTCCCAATTCAAGACAAGATTTGTTTGTTCACATCTCTGCAAAACTCGATCAAGATTGCTTAAAGAATCATCAAAGGACTTCCCATAAACAAAAAAGTCATCCATGAAAACCTCAACAATCTTTTCATAAAAGTCAGAGAATAGAGCAGTCATACATCTTTGAAAGGTAGTAGGTGCATTACATAAACCAAAAGGCATACGTCCATAAGCATAAGCTCCAAAGGGACAAGTAGAATTGGTCTTTTCTTGGTCAGCTTGAGAAACAGGTATTTGTGAAAAACCAGAATATCCATCAAGGAAGCAAAAATGTGTGTGCTTAGATAATCTTTCAAGCATTTGATCAATAAAAGGCAGAGGGTAATGATCTTTTCTAGTTGCTTTTTTTAATTTTCTAAAATCAATTACCATTCTATAGCCTGTAACAATTCTTTGTGGAATAAGTTCATTCTTATCATTAGGAACAACAATAATACCTCCTTTCTAAGGGACACAATGAACATGACTTACCCATCTACTATCAGCTATACGATAGATTATACCTGCTTCCAGAAGTTTTAATATTTCCGTTCTTACCACTTCTTTCATCTTCGGATTTAACCGAGGTTGGTGATAAACAATGGGTTTAGCATCAGGTTCCATATTAATTTTGTGCTGACATAGAGTGGGACTAATGCCCTTTAAATCATCAAGAGTATATCCAATAGCAGCTCGATGCTTCCTTAGAACTTTCAATAATCTTTCTTCTTCATGTTCTGAAAGGTTAGCACTAATAATAAGAGGATATATCTTCTTTTCATCAAGATACATATTTCAAAGTGTTTGGCAATTGTTTTTATTCAAACACAGGATCACCTTTAGGTGGAGGTGGACCTCCTAGAGTTTCAATAGGCAAATTGTGTTTAAGCAGAGGACATTGTTCAAAGAAAATTGTATCTATTTCATTTCTTTCATGCATATGTAAATCATTTTCATGGTCTAGCAAATATTGTTCTAAAGGATCAGTAGGTGGTACAGCAATAGAATCAAGACCAATTAATTCATCCTTACTAGGCAATTCTTTTTCATGAAGCTTTCTACTAAACTTGGAAAAATTAAATTCATGAGACTCATAACCAAAACTAACACCGATAGTTTGCTTCTCACAATCTATTCTAGCATTAACGATGTTCAAGAAAGGTCTACCAAAGATAATGGGACAAAAGTCATCTTGTGGGGAACCAAGAACAAGAAAATCAGTAGGGTATTTTATTTTGCCACACAAGACTTCAACATCTCTAACAATCCCAATTGGTGATATAGTGTCTCTATTAGCAAGTTTAATAGTAACATCTATGTCTTCTATCTTTGCGGGTGCTATGTCATTCATAATTACTTGATATAAGGTGTAAGGAATAGCACTCACACTAGCACCTATGTCACATAAACCATGATAACATTGATCTCCTATTTTAACTGAGATGACATGCATGCCAACAGTAGGTCTATGTTTATCTTTTTTATCAGGTTTGGCAATTCCAGCAGCTTCTTCACAGAAGTAAATAACATGCCTATCCATATCTTGTTCCAAGAGATCTTTAACCATAGCAATACTAGGTTCTACTTTAATTTTTTCATCAGGTTTAGGTGTTCTAATATAGCTTTTGTTAACCACAGTTGAAACTGTAGCATGTCCCTTTATCCTAACAGGGAAAGGTGGTTTCTCTATATAAGCAGAAGGAACAACTGGATCAACATTTTAAAGTATAGTTTCTTCTTTAACCGGTTCCGGTTCTTTAGTTTCTTCTTTAATAGGTGGGTGATATTTAAACCACTTCTCTTTAGGGAGTTCAACATGAGTAGAAAATGATTCACAAAAGGTGGCTACTATCTCAGAGTCAAGTCCATATTTAGTGCTAAACTTTTGAAAAGCATCGGTATCCATAAAAGATTTAACACAATCATACTTAAGTTTAATACCTGACTCTTTACCTTCGTCGAGTTCCCAATCTTCGTTGTTGCATTTAATTCTTTCCAAAAGATCCCACCGGAATTCAATAGTCTTCTTCATAATAGAACCATCACAAGAAGTATCAAGCATGGTTTGATCATTACGAGAAAGCCGAGCATAAAAATTCTGGATAATAATTTCTGTTGAGAGCTCATGATTGGGGCATGAATATAACATTGACTTAAGCCTCCCCCAAGCTAGAGCGATACTTTCTCCTTCACGAGGCCAAAAATTATATATATAATTCCAATCACGATGAACTAGATGCATATGATAAAAAATTTGGTGGAACTCCAATTTCAAACGATTCCAATTCCGTGATCCAATATCATCGCATAGCCTATACCATGCCAATGCTTTTCCCTTCAAAGATAAAGGGAAAACCTTTTTCAGAACTTCATCCCTGGGTAAACCTGCAAGCTTAAACAATCCACAAATTTGTTCTACATATATCAAGTACATATCAGGATGTTCGGTTCCATCTCCTACATATGGATTAGCTAGCAGTTGTTCTATCATACCCGAAGTAATTTCATATTCAATATTTTCAGTAGGTGTAGTAGGTTGAGGGGTAGCTAAATTTGGTTCCAGTCGAGGTGAAGATACCCCGAACAAACTCCTCAAAGGATTGTTTTCCATAGTAACAAGTGACAATAAATTTCAGCACACTATATAAATGTTTCCTTACCAAATTCCACTTACCAAAGGCGCTTCACTCCCCGGCAACGGCGCCAGAAAATAGCCTTGATGACCCACAAGTATAGGGGATCAATTGTAGCTCTTTTCGATAAGTAAGAGTGTCGAACCCAACGAGGAGAAAAAGGAAATGACAAGTGGTTTTCAGCAAGGTAATGTCTGCAAGTGCTGAAATTGTAAGTAGCGGTGTAGTATGATAGGAAGATAATTTGTAACAAGCAAGTAACAATAGTAGTAACAAAAGTGCAGCAAGGTATCCCAATCCTTTGGACGCAAAGGACAGGCCAAAACGGTCTTGTATGATAAGCAAAGCGTTCTTGAGGGTACACGGGAATTTCATCTAGTCACTTTCATCATGTTGGTTTAATTCGTATTCGGTACTTTGATAATTTGATATGTGGGTGGACCGGTGCTTAGGTGCTGTTCTTACTTGAAAAAACCTCCTACTTATGATTAACCCTTCCGCAAGCATCTGAAACTATGAGAAAAGTATTAAGAATAAATTCTAACCATAGCATTAAACTTTTGGATCTAATCGGTCCCTTACGGAATAGCGCATAAATTGGGGTTTAAGCTTCTGTCACTCTCGCAACCCATCATCTAATTGCTACTCCACAATGCATTCCCTTAGGCCCAAATATGGTGAAGTGTCATGTAGTCGACGTTCACATGACACCACTAAGGGAATCACAACATACATACTATCAAAATATCGAACACATATCAAATTCACATGATTACTTACAACATGATTTCTCGCATGACCTCAAGAACAAAAGTAACTACTCACAAATGATAAACATGCTCATGATCAGAGGAGTATTAAATAGCACATTGGATCTGCACATATAATCTTCCACCAAATAAACCATATAGTAATCAGCTACAAGATGTAATCAACAGTACTAGTCACCCACAAGCACCAATCTATAGTTCCGGTAACAAGATTGAACACAAGAGATGAACTAGGGTTTGAGATGAGATGGTGCTGTTGAAGATGTTGATGGAGGTTTCCCTCCCCAAGATGGGAGAGTTGTTGGTGATGATGATGACGACGATGATTCCCCCCTCCGGGAGGGAAGTTCCCCCAACGGAATCGCTCCGCCGGACGGCAAAAGTGCTCCTGCCCAAGTTCCGCCTCAAGACGGCGGCGCTCCATCCCGAAAGTTGTCCTCTTATTTTTTCTAGGTCAAAATGACCTATATACCAGAAGATGGGCACCGGAGGTGGGCCTGGGTGAGCAGAACCCACCAGGGCGCGCTTGGGCTCCCTGGCGCGCCCAGGTGGGTTGTGCCCACCTGGTGGTCCCCCTATGGTAGTTATTTGCTCCAATAATTATCAAATATTACATAAAAAACCTCGTGGAGTTTCAGCTCATTTGGAGTTGTGCAGAATATGTAGCCTGACGTAGCTTTTTCAGGTCCAGATTTCCAGCTGCCGGAATTCTCCCTCTTTGTGTATACCTTGCATATTATGAGAGAAAAGGCATTTTAATTACTCCAAAAAGCATTATTATGGATAAAAACATTATAAATAACAGTAAGAAAACATGATGCAAAATGGACGTATCAGTGGTGTGCCATACCCGCGCGATGTAGGTAAACCTTGGGCAAAGGATAATCATGATGGCATATCGGAATGTTAAAATGAGTCGCCAAGCAAGTAGCGTGAATACCACCATGTATTTTGCCCTTGGATCTGTTAATGTCGAGGCGACGTGCCACAATAGCTCCCAGGCTATAAGTGTTATTGACGTAAAGTGCATGACATAAAACAGCAAAGTATGGAGCACTGAGTGCACCTACGTTCTCTCTAGCAAGCAAACACTTCGTAATGAATAGAGCAAAATAATGTACAACTAGAAAGTGTAAGCTAGTGGCGGTGACACCTGATACCCCTCTCTCGTCCCCCACTGTCAGAGTTCGGTAAAAACCATCAAACTCTGCGGGCCTAGGCTCAACTAAATCCCCGTCAGAAGGGATCATGCAAATATCACAAAATTCAGTAAGTGGTATTTGACGGGTTTCAGCATATAAATTAAACTGCACCTCAGGGGGATTATTCCCAGGAAGGAAATGAAAACTTTGCACAAAGGAATTTGTGAGGAGATGATACTATTCACATTCAGCTGCGATGAAGTCGGTGAGGCCGGCATTAGCGGCATATTGTGCAAACTCCTCAAGGATTTCGAGCTTCCGACCCCTTCCATGAACGGGTTATGCGGCCATTCGCACGGCCCTACCTCCACCATTCTCCGGGTATGGAGATCACTGTCAGAATACTCCCCAATAACTCCCTTGGAGTTCTTCTTGGAAGCAAACTTCCTAAACACTTATCTTTTTCCTCTGAACAAAATTCTGAAATTTTAGTCCACAAAATTTTTCTCAACAAAACTTCACAAGATTGAAAGCAACTACTCATAGGGATGCATGGAGGCCATAGAAAGCATTCAAAATACTTAGACCTCTAAGAATTCAACATGCAAGCTCATCTATAGCAACACCAAGAGTAGCTAATTATTCAAAATTCAAACCACCAAAGCAAAAACTAATTGGACCAACTGAGGAGTCACATACCAAGCAATTGTTGGGGAACGTAGCAGAAATTTAAAATTTTCAACGTATCACCAAGATCAATCTATGGAGTCATCTAGCAACGAGAGAGAGGGTAGTGCATCTACATACCCTTGTAGATCGCGCGCGGAAGCGTTCAAGAGAACGGGGTTGATGGAGTCGTACTCGTCGTGATCCAAATCACCGATGATCCTAGCGCCGCACGGACGGCACCTCCGCGTTCAACACACGTACGGAGCGGGGACGTCTCCTCCTTCATGATCCAGAAAGGGGGGTGGAGAAGTTGATGGAGATCCAGCAGCACGACGGCGTGGTGGTGGAAGTAGCGGGATCCCGGCAGGGCTTCGCCAAGCGCAAGCGGGGAGGATGAGGTGTCACGGGAGGGAGGGAGGCGCCAGGGCTTGGGGTGCTGCTCCCATGCGCCTCCCCACTATATATAGGGGTGGAGGGGGCTGGTTTCTTGCCCTCCAAGTCCATTGGGGCGTTGGCAAAGGTGGGGGAAAGAAATCCCATCATTTCCCTTCCCCACCGATTGTTATCCCCCCTTTTTAGGGATCTTGATCTTATCCCTTCGGGATATGATCTTATTCCTTCTAAGGTGGGATCTTGGTGCGCCTTGACCAGGGGTGTGGGGCCTTGCCCCCACTACCCACGTTCATGTGGGTCCCCCTATGCAGGTGGGCCCCACTTCGGAACCTTCTAGAACCTTCCCGGTATAATACCCAAAAATCCCGAACATTTTCCGGTGGCCAAAATAGGACTTCCCATATATAAATCTTTACCTCTGGACCATTCCGGAACTCCTCGTGACTTCCGGGATCTCATCCGGGACTCCAAACAACTTTCGGTTAACCGCATACTAATATCCCTACAACTCTAGCGTCACCGAACCTTAAGTGTGTAGACCCTACGGGTTCGGGAGACATGCAGACATGACCGAGACGACTCTCCGGTCAATAACCAACAGCGGGATCTGGATACCCATGTTGGCTCCCACATGTTCCACGATGATCTCATCGGATGAACCACGATGTCGAGGATTCAATCAATCCCGTATACAATTCCCTTTGTCAATCGGTACGTTACTTGCCCGAGATTCGATCGTCGGTATCCCAATACCTTGTTCAATCTCATTACCGGCAAGTCACTTTACTCGTACCGTAACGCATGATCCCGTGGCTAACTCCTTAGTCAAATTGAGATCATTATGATGATGCATTACGGAGTGGGCCCAGAGATACCTCGCCGTCATACGGAGTGACAAATCCCAGTCTCGATTCGTGCCAACCCAACAGACACTTTCGGAGATACCTGTAGTGAACCTTTATAGCCACCCAGTTACGTTGTGTCGTTTGGTACACCCAAAGCATTCCTACGGTATCCGGGAGTTGCACAATCTCATGGTCTAAGGAAATGATACTTGACATTAGAAAAGCTCTAGCAAACGAATTACACGATCTTGTGCTATGCTTAGGATTGGGTCTTGTCCATCACATCATTCTCCTAATGATGTGATCCCGTTATCAATGACATCCAATGTCCATGGTCAGGAAACCATAACCATCTATTGATCAACGAGCTAGTCAACTAGAGGCTTGCTAGGGACATGTTGTGGTCTATGTATTCACACATGTATTACGGTTTCCAGTTAATACAATTATAGCATGAACAACAGACAATTATCATGAACAAGGAAATACAATAATAACCATTTTATTATTGCCTCTAGGGCATATTTCCAACAGTATCCCACTTGCACTAGAGTCAATAATCTAGTTCACATCACCATGTGATTAACACTCAAAGTTCACATCGCCATGTGACTAATACCCAAGAGTTTACTAGAGTCAATAATCTAGTTCACATCACCATGTGATTAACACTCAGTGAGTTCTAGGGTTTGATCATGTTATGCTTATGAGAGAGGTTTTAGTCAACGGTTCTGCAACATTCAGATCCGTGTGTGCTTTACAAATCTCTATGTCATCTTGTAGATGCAGCTACCACGCACTACTTGGAGCTATTCCAAATAACTGCTCTACTATACGAATCCGGTTCACTACTCAGAGTCATCCGGATTAGTGTCAAAGTTTGCATCGACGTAACCCTTTACGATGAACCCCCTTTCCACCTCCATAATCAAGAAAATTCCTTAGTCCACTAGATACTAAGGATAAGTTCGACCGCTGTCATGTGATCCCTTCCTGGATCACTATTGTACCCCTTGACTAACTCATGGCAAGGCACACTTCAGGTGCGGTACACAGGATAGCATATTGTAGAGCCTACGTCTAAAGCATAAGGGACGACCTTCGTCCTTTCTCTTTCTTCTGCCGTGGTCAGGTCTTGAGTCTTACTCAATACTCACACCTTGTAACACAGCCAAGAACTCCTTCTTTGCTGATCTATTTTGAACTCCTTCAAAATCTTGTCACGGTATGTATTCATTTGAAAGTACTATTAAGCGTTTTTGATCTATCCTTATAGATCTTGATGCTCAATGTTCAAGTAGCTCAATCCAGGTTTTCCATTAAAAACACTTTTTAAATAACCCTCGATGCTTTCCAGAAATTCTACATCATTTCTGATCAACAATATGTTAACAACATATACTCATCAAAAATTCTATAGTGCTCCCACTCACTTCTTTGGAAATACAAGTTTCTCATGAACTTTGTATAAACCCAAAATCTTTGATCATCTCATCAAAGCGTTCATTCCAACTCCGAGATGCTTACTCCAATCCTTAGAAGGATTGCTGGAGCTTTGCATACTTGTTAGCATCTTTCAGGATTGACAAAACCTTCTGGTTGTATCACATACAACCTTTCCTCAAGATAATCATCGAGGAAACAATGTTTTGACATCCTATCTGCAAGATTTCATAAATAATGCAGTAACTGCTAATATAATTCTAACAGACTCTTAGCATCGCTGCGAGTGAGAAAGTCTCATCGCAGTCAACTCCTTGAACTTGCCGGAAAACATCTTAATGACAAGTCGAGCTTTCTTAATGGTGACACTTACCATCATTGTCTGTCTTCCCTTTAAAATCCATCTGTACCCAACAGCCTTACGACCATCAAGTAGTTCTTTCAAAGTCTATACTTTGTTTTCATACATGGATCCTCTCGGATTTTATGGCCTCGAGCCATTCGTCGGAATCCGGGCCCACCATCGCTTCTCCATAGCTCGTAGGTTCATTGTTGTCTAGCAACATGACTTCCAAGCAGGATTACGTACCACTCTGAAGTAGTACGCATCCTTGTCGTCCTATGAGGTTTGGTAGTGACTTGATCTGAAGTTTCATGATCACTATCATAAGCTTCCACTTCAATTGGTGTAGGTGCCACAGGAACAACTTCCTGTGCCCTGCTACACATTAGTTGAAGTGACGGTTCAATGACCTCATCAGGTCTCCACCATCCTCCCACTCAATTCTTTCGAGAGAAACTTTTCCTCGAGAAAGGTCCCGTTTCTAGAAACAATCACTTTGCTTCCAGATCTGAAACAAGAGGTATACCCAACTGTTTTGGGTATTCTATGAAGATGCATTTATCCGCTTTGGGTTCGAGCTTATCAGCCTGAAACTTTTTCACATAAGCGTCGCAGCCCCAAACTTTTAAGAAACGGCAGCTTAGGTTTCTCTAAACCATAGTTCATACGGTGTCGTCTCAACGGAATTGCGTGGTGCCCTATTTAAAGTGAATGCGGTTGTCTCTAATGCCTAACCCATAAATGATAGTTGTAATTCGATAAGAGACATCATGGTATGCACCATATCCAATAGGGTGCAGTTATGATGTTCGGACACAGCATCACAATATGGTGTTCCAGGCGGTATTAGTCGTGAAACAATTTCCATAATTTCTTAATTGTGTGCCAAACTCGTAACTCAGATATTCATCTCTATGATCATATCACAGACATTTTAGCCTCTTGTCACGACGATCTTCAACTTCACTCTGAAATTACTTGAACCTTTCAATAATTCAGACTTGTGTTTCATCAAGTAAATATTCTCAGCATCTACTCAAATCATCTGTGAAGTAAGAACATAATGATATCCACTGCGTGCCTCAGCACTCATTGGACTGCACACATCAAATGTATTACTTCCAACAAGTTGCTTTCTTGTTCCATCTTACTGAAAACGAGGCCTTCCAGTCATCTTGCCCATGTGGTATGATTTGCATGTCTCAAGTGATTCAAAATCAAGTGAGTCCAAATGATCCATCTGTAAGGACTTTCTTCATGCATATATACTAATAGACATGGTTCGCATGTCTCAATCTTTTCAAAAACGAGTGAGTCCAAAGATCCATCAACATGGAGCTTCTTCATGCGTTTTATACCAATATGACTCAAGTGGCAGTGCCATAAGTATGTGGTACTATCATTACTATCTTATATCTTTTGGCATGAACATGTGTGTCACTACGATCGAGATTCAATAAACCATTCATTTTAGGTGCAAGACCATTGAAGGTATTATTCAAATAGACAGAGTAACCATTATTCTCCTTTAATGAATAACCGTATTGCGATAAACATAATCCAATCATGTCTATGCTCAACGCAAACACCAAATAATAATTATTCAGGTTTAACCCCAATCTTGATGGTAGAGGGAGCATGCGATGCTTGATCACATCAACCTTGGAAACACTTCCAACACATATCGTCATCTCACCTTTAGCTAGTCTCCGTTTATTCCGCAGCTTTTATTTCGAGTTACTAACACTTAGCAACCGAACCGGTATCTAATACCCTGGTGCTACTAGGAGTACTAGTAAAGTACACATTAATATAATGTATATCCAATATACTTCTGTCGACCTTGCCAGCCTTCTCATCTATGAAGTATCTAGGGTAGTTCTGCTTCAGTGACCATTCCCCTCATTTCAGAAGCACTTAGTCTCGGGTTTGGGTTCAACCTTGGGTTTCTTCACTAGAGCAGCAACTGATTTGCCATTTCATGAAGTATCCCTTCTTGCCCTTGCCCTTCTAGAAACTAGTGGTTTTACTAACCATCAACAATTGATGCTCCTTCTTGATTTCGACTTTCGCGGTGTCAAACATCGCGAGTTGCTCAAGGATCATCATGTCTATCCCTGATATGTTATAGTTCATCACGAAGCTCTAATAGCTTGGTGGCAGTGACTATGGAGAACCATCACTATCTCATCTGGAAGATTAACTCCCACTCGATTCAAGTGATTGTAGTACTCAGACAATCTGAGCACATGCTCAATGATTGAGCTTTTCTCCCTTAGTTTGCAGGCTTAAGAAACTTGTTAGAGGTCTCATACCTCTTGACGTGGGCATTAGTCTGAAATCCCAATTTAAGTCTTTGGAACATCTCATATGTTCTGCGACGTTTCAAAACCGTCTTTGGTGCCACAATTTTAAACCGTTAGCATCACACACTGAACTATCACGTAGTCATCAAAACGTGTATGTCAGATGTTTCGTAACATCTACAGACGACGCTCGAGGTTCAGCACACCGAGCGGTGCATTAAGGACATAAGCCTTCTGTGCAGCAATGAGGACAATCCTCAGTTTACGGACCCAGTCCGCATAATTGCTACTATCAACTTTCAACTAAATTTTCTCTAGGAACATATCTTAGTAGAACTAAAGCGTAAGCTACGACATTATTTGCAAAGACCTTTTGACTATGTTCATGATAATTAAGTTCATCTGATTATTTAATGAACTCCCACTTAGATAGACATCCCTCTAGTCATCTAAGTGATACATGATCCGAATCGACTAGGTCATGTCCGATCATCACGTGAGACGGACTAGTCATCATCGGTGAACATCTCCATGTTGATCGTATCTACTATACGACTCATGTTCGACCTTTCGGTCTCTTGTGTTCCGAGGCCATGTCTGTACATGCTAGGCTCGTCAAGTCAACCTAAGAGTTTTGCTCGTGTTCCGAGGCCATGTCTGTACATGCTAGGCTCGTCAACACTCGTTGTATTCGAACGTTAGAATCTATCACGCCCGATCATCACGTGGTGCTTCGAAAGAACGAACCTTCGCAACGGTGCAAAGTTAGGGGGAACACATCTCTTGAAATTTTAGTGAGGGATCATCTTATTTATGCTACCGTCGTTCTAAGCAAATAAGATGTAAACATGACAAACATCACATGCAAATCATAAAGTGACATGATATGGCCAATATCATCTTGCGCCTTTTGATCTCCATCTTCGAGGCGCGGCATCATCGTGTCTTCATGAAGTTGTCTCGCCAACTATTACTTCTACTACTATGGCTAACGGTTAGCAATAAAGTAAAGTAATTACATGGTGTTTTTCATTGACACGCAGGTCATACAATAAATTAAGACAACTCCTATGGCTCCTGCCGGTTGTCATACTCATCGACATGCAAGTCGTGATTCCTATTACAAGAACATGATCAATCTCATACATCACATATATCATTCATCACATCCTTTTGGCCATATCACATCACATAGCATACCCTGCAAAAACAAGTTAGACGTCCTCTAATTGTTGTTGCATGTTTTACGTGGCTGCTATGGGTTTCTAGCAAGAACGTTTCTTACCTACGCAAAAGCCACAACGGAGATATGCCAATTGCTATTTACCCTTCATAAGGACCCTTTTCATCGAATCCGATCCGACTAAAGTGGGAGAGACAGACACCCGCTAGCCACCTTATGCATCAAGTGCATGTCAGTCGGTGGAACCTGTCTCACGTAAGAGTACGTGTAAGGTCGGTCCGGGCCGCTTCATCCCACAATGCCGCCGAATCAAGATAAGAATAGTAACGGTAAGCAAATTGAACAAATCATCGCCCACAACTACTTTGTGTTCTACTCGTGCATAGAATCTACGCATAAACCTGGCTCATGATGCCACTGTTGGGGAACGTAGCAGAAATTTAAAATTTTCTACGTATCACCAAGATCAATCTATGGAGTCATCTAGCAACGAGAGAGAGGGGAGTGCATCTACATACCCTTTTAGATCGCGCGCAGAAGCGTTCAAGAGAACGGGGTTGATGGAGTCGTACTCGTGGTGATCCAAATCACCGATGATCCTAGCGCCGAACGGACGGCACCTCCGTGTTCAACACACATACGGAGCGGGGACGTCTCCTCCTTATTGATCCAGCAAGGGGGAGGAGAAGTTGATGGAGATCCAGCAGCACGATGGCGTGGTGGTGGAAGTAGCGGGATCCCGGCAGGGCTTCGCCAAGCGCAAGCGGGGAGGAAGAGGTGTCACGGGAGGGAGGGAGGCGCCAGGGCTTGGGGTGCTGCTCCCATGCGCCTCCCCACTATATATAGGGGTGGAGGGGGCTGGTTTCTTGCCCTCCAAGTCCATTGGGGAGTTGGCAAAGGTGGGGGAAAGAAATCCCATCATTTCCCTTCCCCACCGATTGTTATCCCCCCTTTTTAGGGATCTTGATCTTATCCCTTCGGGATATGATCTTATTCCTTCTAAGGTGGGATCTTGGTGTGCCTTGACCAGGGGTGTGGGGCCTTGCCCCCACTACCCACGTTCATGTGGGTCCCCCCATGCAGGTGGGCCCCACTTCGGAACCTTCTAGAACCTTCCCGGTACAATACCGAAAAATCCCGAACATTTTCCGGTGGCCAAAATAGGACTTCCCATATATAAATCTTTACCTCCGGACCATTCCGGAACTCCTCGTGACGTCCGGGATCTCATCCGGGACTCCGAACAACTTTCGGTTAACCGCATACTAATATCCCTACGGGTTCGGGAGACATGCAGACGTGACCGAGACGACTCTCCGGTCAATAACCAACAGCGGAATCTGGATACCCATGTTGGCTCCCACATGTTCCACGATGATCTCATCGGATGAACCACGATGTCGAGGATTCAATCAATCCCGTATACAATTCCCTTTGTCAATCGGTACGTTACTTGCCCGAGATTCGATCGTCGGTATCCCAATACCTTGTTCAATCTCGTTACCGGCAAGTCACTTTACTCGTACCGTAACGCATGATCCCGTGGCTAACTCCTTAGTCACATTGAGCTCATTATGATGATGCATTACCGAGTGGGCCCAGAGATACCTCTCCGTCATATGGAGTGACAAATCCCAGTCTCGATTCGTGCCAACCCAACAGACACTTTCGGAGATACCTGTAGTGCACCTTTATAGCCACCCAGTTACGTTGTGACGTTTGGTACACCCAAAGCATTCCTACGGTATCCGTGAGTTGCACAATCTCATGGTCTAAGGAAATGATACTTGACATTAGAAAAGATCTAGCAAACGAACTACACGATCTTGTGCTATGCTTAGGATTGGGTCTTGTCCATCACATCATTCTCCTAATGATGTGATCCCGTTATCAATGACATCCAATGTCCATGGTCAGGAAACCATAACCATCTATTGATCAACGAGCTAGTCAACTAGAGGCTTGCTAGGGACATGTTGTGGTCTATGTATTCACACATGTATTACAGTTTCCAGTTAATACAATTATAGCATGAACAACAGACAATTATCATGAACAAGGAAATACAATAATAACCATTTTATTATTGCCTCTAGGGCATATTTCCAATAGCAATAGTCCCCCGAAACAGTTTCAGAAACGGAGCTTCGAGCAAAGAGATCGAAATCCGCGGGTTCGGGAGCAAGAGCACGAGAGAGGGAGCAATGGTGATTTTTTTTCTGGAGATAGGTGATGATGTGGGATGAAGAGATAAGTGAGGGGGCCCACGTGGGGACCACAACCCACCAGGGCACGCCTGGGGGTCCTGGCACGCCCAGGTGGGTTGTGCCGACCTGGTGCACCTCCCTTTGATGTGATTTGCACCAAAAATTCTTAAATATTCAGAAAAAATCATATTAAATTTTCAGAGCATTCTGAGAACTTTTATTTTTGGGTCATTTTTTATTGCACGGGAAATTCATAAAACGGACAAAACATGGCATTTTATTTTATTTAACTAATAAAAATAGAAAACAGAAGGTAGAGATAGAAGGTAGTGCTCACTAAATTCATCAACTTCATACCTCTAAAAAATGATCAATTAATAAGGTTGATCAAGTCTTATTAACAACCACTTTCGATTACCATGAAACCGAAGAATTTTAGTAAATCACTAAGTTACCTCAACGGGGATATGAATGTCCCCAACAATAAGCATTTCATATTTCTTTTTAACAGTAAGTAGAGGTAGTTGAAAACTTCCAATAGTGATTGTCAGAGACTTTTCAGTAACATTAATACCATTCACTTGGAATTGTTTCTTCGGAAAGTGTACCGTATGCTCATTACCATTGATATGAAAAGTGACCTTGCTTTTATTGCAATCAATAACAGCCCCAGCAATATTCAAGAAGGGTCTACCAAGGATAATCGACATGTTGTCGTCCTTGGGCATCTAAGTATAACAAAGTCAGTCAAAATAGTAACATTAGCAACAACAACGGGCAGATCCTCACAAATACCGATAGGTATGGCAGTTGATTTGTCAGCCATTTGCAAAGATATTTTAGTAGGTGTGAGTTTATTGAAATCAAGTCTTTTATATAAAGAGAAAGGCATAACACTAACACTAGCTCCCAAATCACATAAAACAGTTTTCACATAATTTCTTTTGATGGAGCAAGGTATAGTTGGTATTCCCAGATCTCCAAGTTTTTTAGGTACTCCATCTTTAAAAGTATAATTAGCAAGCATGGTGGAGATTTCAGCTTCCGGTATTTTTCTCTTATTGGTGATGATGTCTTTCATGTACTTTGCATAAGGAGGCATTTTTAAGATATCACTCAAGCGAGTACGCAAAAGACTGGCCTAATCATTTCAGCAAAGCGTTCAAATTCTTCATCATTTTTCTTTTTAGTTGACTTAGGTGGAAAGGGCATAGTTTTTGAACCCATGGTTCTCTTTCCTTACCATATTTTCTAGCAACAAAGTCTCTTTTATCATATCTTTTATGCTTGGGTTGTGGGTTATCAAGATCAACTGCTGGTTCTATCTCAACATCATTGTCTGGTTCTTTATTATTTGTTTGAGTATCTTCCCGAACCTCATCATTATCATTTTCATTATCAGAAGGTGAGTGTTCACTACCAGATTGAGTTTCAACATCAGAGATAGAAACTTCATTATCATTATCTGGAGGTTTCTCTACTTCAGGTTCACTAGAGGCATGCAAAGTTCTATCATTTTTCTTCTTCTTTTTTATTTTTAGAAGGACTAGGTGCGTCAGTATTAACCCTTTGAGAATCTTGTTCAATTCTTTTTGGGTGTCCCTCGAGATAAAGTGGTTCCTGAGTCATCCTACCTCCTCTAGTCATTACTCTAATAGCGTGATCATTGATATTATTATTCATCTCATCTAACAACTCTCATTGAGATTTAGCAACTTGTTCTAACTGAGTTTGAACCATAGAAGTATGCTTCCCCACACCTCTAACATCATTTGAGATTCTAAATAACAAGTCACTCAAGCGAGCAATCATATCAGAATTGTATTTCAATTGTTTCATAACATTTTCATTGAAGTGATCTTTCTTTCTAATGTAATTTTCAAACTCATAAAGGCATTGGCTAGGGTGCATATTGTGAGGATTATCATTATCATTGAATTTCATTAGAGAATTTACCTCTACCACCTTAGGTGGTAGTGGTGGTGTGTCAAGCCCATGTATTTCTTCAACAGGAGGTAAATTTTTGACATCCTCAACTTTAATACCTTTTGCTCTCATAGATTTCTTTGCCTCTTGCATATCTTCAGGACTGAGATATAAGATACGTCTCTTCTTTGGAGTAGGTTTAAGTGGTGGTTCAGGAAGGATCCAATCATCATAATTTTTCAATATGTTATTCAATAATTCTTCAGCTTGCCAATAGTTCGTTCCCTAAAAACACAACCAGCACAACTATCTAGGAAATCCCTAGAAGCATCGGTTAGTGCATTATAGAAGATATCGAGTATTTCATTTTTCTTAAGAGGATGATCCGGCAAAGCATTAAGCAATTGGAGAAGCCTCCCCCAAGCTTGCGGGAGACTCTCTTCTTCAATTTGCACAAAGTTAAATATTTCCTGTAAGGCAGCTTGTTTCTTATGAGCACGGAAATATTTTTTAGAGAAGTAATAATCCTAGGGACTATGCACACAACCAGGAGTAAGAGTATTGTACCAAGCTTTAGCATCACCCTTTAATGTGAACAGAAATAATTTTAGAATATAATAATAGCGAACGTTCTCATCATGAGCAAAAAGGGTGGCTATGTCATTCAACTTAGTAAGATGTGCCACAACAGTTTTAGTTCCATAACCATGGAAAGGATTAGATTCAACCAAAGTAATCAACTCTGGGTTGACAGGGAACTCATAATCCTTATCGTCAACAAATATAGGTGAAGTAGCAAACCGAGGATCACATTTCATTTTAGCATTCAAAGTCCTTTATTTATACTTGCATAATAATTTTTCTAGATCATCTCTATCCTTACAAGCAAGAATATCCCTAGGTGCCTCCTCATCCATAACATAACCTTCCGGTACCTTTGGCAATTCATATCTAGGAGGGCTAGTTCTAATAGGTGTTTCAAGATTTTCAGTTTCAAGCTCTTCATCAGTTTCGACATTCTCAAAAGCTTTAGTTCTAGCAAGTTGTTCATCAAGAAATTCACCTAGTGGCACATTATCATCAAGCAAGGTACTAGCATCATCCTAAATATCATTCATAGCAGAAGTAGCATCATCAATAACTTGCGACATATCAGGATTAATAGCATGTGGTGGTGTTGCAAGTTTACTTATAAGAGTAGGTGAATCAAGTGCAGAGCTAGATGCAGTTCCTTACCTCCCCTCGTCTTAGAGGAAAAAATCTTAGTCTTAGCATCCTTCAAATTCTTCATAGTGACAATTTGATAATAATCCCAATTGACTCAACAAATATAGCTATGCTCCTCGGCAACGGCGCCAGAAAAAGGTCTTGATAACCCACAAGTATAGGGGATCGCAACAGTTTTTGAGGGTAGAGTATTCAACCCAAATTTATTGATTCGACACAAGGGGAGCCAAAGAATATTTGCAAGTATTAGCAGCTGAGTTGTCAATTCAACTACACCTGGAGATTAATTATCTGCAGCAAAGTGATCAGTAGCCAAGTAGTATGGTAGTTTTGATAGTAGCTGCAACAACAATAGTAACGGTAACAGTGACAACAATGATTTTGTAGCAAGTGCATATAGTAACAACAGCAATAGTAACTTAGCAAGATCAATATGTAGGAAAATCGTAGGCATTGGATCAGCGATTTGTTAGATGATATTCATCGTGTGACAGTTACAGCCTAGGGCGATACAACACTAGCTCTAGTTCATAAATATAATATAGGCATGTATTTCGTAAATAGTCATACGTGCTTATGGAAAGAACTTTCATGGCATCTTTTGTCCTACCCTCCCGTGGCAACGGAGTCCTATTGGAAACTAAGGGATATTAAGGCCTCCTTTTAATAGAGAACCGGAACAAAGCATTAACACATGGTGAATACATGAACTCCTCAAACTACGGTCATCACCGGGAAGTGTCCCGACTATTGTCACTCCGGGGTTTCCGGATCATAACACGTAGTAGGGGACTATAACTTGCAAGATCGGATCTAGAACATAGATATAATGGTGATAACATAAACGGTTCATATCTGAAATCGTGGCACCCGGGCCCAAAGTGACAAGCATTAAGCATGGCAAAGTCATAGCAACATCAATCTCAGAACATAATGGATATTTGGGATCAAGCCCTAACAAAACTAACTCGATTGCATGATGAATCTCATCCAACTCCTCACTGACAGCGAGCCTATGAAGGAATTACTCACTCCCTGTGGGGAGCATCATTGAATTGGCGATGGAGAAGGGTTGGTGATGATGAAGATCGAAGATCCCCCTCTCCGGAGCCCCAAACGGACTCCAGATCTGGCCTCCTGATGAAGAACAGGAGGTGGCGGCGGCTCCGTCTCATGAAACAAGATAATTCTTCCCCCCTTATTTTTTTTCTGGAAATATGTGATTTTATAGCATGGGTTTCAGGGTCGGCGGGGCCACCAGGTGGGGACAACCCACCTGGGCGCGCCTGGAGGGGGCGCGCCCTGGTGGGTTGTGCCCACCTAGGTTCCCCCTCTAGTGGTTCTTGGCTCTAGAAATTCTCTTTTATTGAATAAAAAATCCTCGCAAAGTTTTGTTCCAATCCGAGAACTTTTATTTCTGCACAAAAACAACACCATGGTAGTTCTGCTGAAAACAGAGTCAGTCCGGGTTAGTTTCATTCAAATCATGCAAATTAGAGTCAAAAACAAGAGGAAAGGCGTTAGGAAAAAGTAGATACGACGGAGACGTATCAAGCACCTTCCCCAGCTCCACGCTAGTAGCAGCCAGCATGGCCAGCACCTTGTCCTGCTCCACGTGAGTGCCCAACTTGGTCGGGTGTTCATGAGCAGCAGCCAATTTAGCCGACTCCTCGTTAGCAGCTAGCCGTGGAGCCTCCACCCGACGTACCAGTTGTCGGTACTTCATAGACGCGTCTATGCACCCCGCCATGCCAACAGTGGCCTGCACGATGTTACTACAGTGGCCTGCAGTGCTGCCATCCGAGTAAGGCTACATTCTATAAAATAGTACTCTGACACCCCTCAAACTCATGGTGGATAAACAACACTGAGTTTGGAGAGATAGAAGCCATGTTGTGCTCTAGTCTAGGCCTTCATAAGTAAATCTGCCATTTGTAACTCGGAAGGCACATACTGAAGAGCAATAACCTGAGCCTACACACCAGCGCGCACATAGAAAGCAACAACACCAATATGCTTGGTGAGCTCAGTCTTCACAGGATCCCGCGCAATGCTAATAGCACATGTACTATTAGACAATAGCAGAGTAGTTGTAGTGACAGAAACACCAAAGTCCGGGAGTAACCACCCTAACCAAGTCACCTTTACCGTCAAAAGAGCCATAGCTCGCAACTCAGCCTCTGCACTCAAACGGGAAACTGCAGTCTGTTTCTTCATCTTCCACGCAATGAGAGATCCACCAAGAAAACACAATAAGTACAAATTGAATGGTGATCTGAGGGATCACTAGCCCAGGTAGCATCCGAATAGGCCTGAAGCTATAAGGAACTGGAGTGAGGAAAGAACAGATGGCGAGAGATCATGCCATGAAGATATCGGAGAACACGAAGGACGTGACTATAGTGAACCAAAATGGGAGCAGAGACAAACTGACTCAGAATATGGACCGGATAAGAGATATCCGGACGAGTGACAGCTAGATAGACAAGACTCCCAACAAGATGACGATAATGCATCAGATCAGACAAGAGGTCACCATCAGTATCACGGAGGTGAACATTGAGCTCCATGGGAGTCTTAACAATGTGCTCATCAGTAAGAGCAACACGAGCAAGAAGATCGTATATATACTTTTACTGGGAAATAATAAATCCACCAGATGTAGAAGAGACTTCGATCCCAAGAAAGTAGCAAAGAGGGCCAAGATCATACATAAGAAACTGCTCACTAAGACAAGCCTTCACAAAGGAAATATACTCGTCGTTGCCAGTGTTGATCATGCCATCGACATCGCGAAGATGAAGAGTCTGACCACAAGCTGAAAGGTGGAAAAACAACGCTGGGTCATGAGTACTCGCTGAAAATCTAGCGACAATCACCATAAAGGAAAAATGCACAAACCAAGCCCGAGGGGCTTGCTTAAGGCCATAGAGAGAGCGACGAAGATGGCACACCATGCCATTAGGAACAAAATACCCAGGTGGAGGTTGCATGTAAACCTCCTACGTGGCTCACCATTAAGAAAGGCATTCTTAACATCAAACTGAGGCACAGACCAGTGACGAATAGAGGCCACGGCAAGAAGTGTGCGAATAGTGGTCATATGGGCCATAGGAGAAAAATTCTCATTGTAATCACGACCATGCACTACAAAAAATACACTTCCGTGATGATACGTGTTTGTCACAGTAGGTCTCGTTTTTTGTCATGCATGTACATCCATGACGATTTTATGACAGAATCAAGATAGTCATACCTGTGCTGTCGTAGAAGTGTTCCATGACATTACAAAAATTATCATCACGGAAGTGTCCACTTCCATGACGATAAATCGCGCGTCACAGAAGTGCTTTCGTCAAGGGTGACCGACACATGGCATCCACCGTAATGGAACGCCATTAAGCTATCGGGTCGGATTTTGGATCTGATAACCCGTTAAGAACCCCGACCAATGGGGATTTTCCACATGTAAAATCATCATTGGCTGGAGGAAACACGTGTCGGCTCACCGTTGGGACAGATGTCATCCGCTCATTGGACCGAAGGCGCCTATGATACGGCAACACGTGGCATGGCCCAACAGAGGCCCATTCCTGTGAAAAGGCCGGCCCGTTTGACCTAGTCAAAAGGTGGCGGGCCGGCCCACGGAAAGCCTGTTAACGGCCTATTCGCATATAGCCCATTTACAGCCCGCTAACCCAGGGCCCGTTACGCCCTATCCGAATTAGGCCCAGTAGCGTCATCTCGGCCGTCCAATATGATTCAGCCCGTTTTAACTTCCGGCCCATGTGTGGCCCATGACTTCTTTTGGCCCATATGAGGACCTTTGTAACTCTTGGCCCATTAACGGCCCATGGTGAAACTGGCCCGTAATGAACAGTGTATCACTTTATACCCATTAACGGCCCGTTATTCCATTGGGCCGTTTCCAGCCCAAGTTATCTTTCGGCCTTCTCAGGGCCCATTGATTCTTGGGGTCATTTGCAGCATTCGGTTACATACGGCCCGTTACTGTCATTTTCTGCTTGTGGGCCAAATTCAGCCCGTCGTTACAGTCGGCCCGTTTGCGGACCGTTAATACGTTGGGCCGTTTTCATGTCAAAAAAACCCGTTGGGCTATTTTCATAGAGTTATCAAATACGGCCTATTAACGGCCCGTTATGGTCCACAAATAGTACGGCCCATGACTGGCGAAATGATGATATGCCCCGTAGAAGGCCCATGGATCCTACGGCCCGTATGAGGCCCATGGATGGTACGGCCCGTAGAAGGCCCATGGATCGTACGGCCCGTAGAAGGCCCATGGACCCTACGGCCCGTAGAAGGCCCATGGACCCTAAGGCCCGTATAGAAGGCCGATGGATCCTACGGCCGGACGAAGGCCCATGGATCATACGGCCTGCAGGAGGCCCATGGTTACAACAGTCTGTGTGTTGCCATGATTATTTTGGCCTAGTTACCAAAAATAGGCTATTGTGGCCACTATAAAAAAAAACAGAAAAAGAACTGCAGTGACTACAAGCAAACAACTAAACAAGACAATAAGGAAATAAATAAGCAAGCATTAACGCTAGCCTATTACCGCTATTACACATATTACATCCACTGGGCATCAAAGTTCGCCACCAGTGCAAATATAGGGAACAAAGCAGCACATTACATACAATGGCCGTCAAAATTGGCCACCAGTGCAAATAAACGCGGCAGCAAAACAAGAGCATAACTGAAACAACTTCAGAAGAGCTCACGAAATGTTATCCTGGGTATCCACCATGCTGGCAATAAGCTTAGCAAGCTGATTAGCTTTTTCCTGTTTGGCGCTAAAATCCTCCAACGCTTGCTGTTGCACCAGAAAGTATGCATCTGAATGCTCCAGGGACTTCCGCAGTCCTTCCGCTTCTTGTCGCAGCACAGCTGATCGATGTCTTTCAACTTGTAGTTGAGAATCAAGAAACCGAACTGATTCAGACAGTGAGTTTGAATAGCTTGTGCAAGGGGTAGTGGCTACTAACTCGAACACTAAACCAAGACAGGACTTTGGGGTTGTCTCACTGTCTTCAAGATAGTCTTCCTTAGCTGTTTTATCAGCTTTGTTGGAGACCAACAAGGATGTGTCACTATCCTGAACCTTATCTGCATTACTTCCTTTACCATTGCTTAATAAGGCACTCTTCCCCAATATTCTGTCAGCATTCTAAAAGAAGAAACAAGCAGACACATAACAAGTTTAGCATGTACTAGTATATGAAACTCATTTCGGTGAACCAGTTCATTAGTAAGGTGGACAGGATTAAACTATCAAGTCTTCTATTGCCAAGTACTAGTACATAATAAAAACATCAAACAAACATATATCTATGTCCTATGGTCACTGCATTGTCTTGCCAAATCAAAATAGAGACACGGTTCAAATCATATCAGTTCAAGACAAAGCAGCAGTGAAGAATACAAAGCGTGGGAAACTACACGGCACAACAAGATTTCAGATGGGTACCACGGGTCTACATGTACAACAACACTATTGGCTCTATTGTGATGCTAGTAATGTGCATGATATGAAAGTCAACTGTATACACAATTGAAATTGAAATCAACAGAGCTATTGATAAGAGCAAACCTATTAAAGAAACATGCGTCAACATACCTGCTGTGCCATTGGAGTTTCGATTGGATCCTTCAATTTAAAAATAAGTTTGTATGAGTAAATACAGTGATACAAGAGCAAAGCAATCATAGTTAAAAAAGGCGCGCCTAAGCGAGCGCTTAAGCGCGCCTAGGCTCTAGGCGTTGGCAAAACGCATTGCGCATAACTACGCATAATCTGTGCATAACTACGCATAAGCATGCGCTTTGGTCAGTAAAGCGCAAGGCGGTGGCAAAACACACAATTAACGCCTAGCGCTTTTTTGAACTATGATAGCAATGGAATCTTAAATTAGAACAGTTGTTCTTCAGGTTTAGGCACTTGTTCTACATGAACAGAGTACAGTAAGACGCAAGAATATAATACTTAAAAATAGAAAATGAGCTCATAGACCTTACCACATTCTTGGTTCGGGGCCAGTACAGAACAAGGCGTTCCCAGTCATCGTCCAGTAAATGTGTCTCAGGAGAACGTAAGGGAATTTGATGAGTTTCTTTGCCGGTGAAGTACGTTTTCTTCAGGTAATTCTGATACTACCACCAAGCATTCTTGAAGATAGCAGAGGTATTAGCACAGGTTACCTCATCCTGAGTTTCCAAATTGGTCCTTCTCTATAGAGAAAAATGGGAAAATTTGCTGTATTATAACCATCATGGAGGTAGGATGTATGGGACGAAGCAAAGTAATTGCCATGAATAACATTACTTACACATAACTCCTGGACAAACACCTGCAACTGGCATTTTCCTTCATCTTCAGTATAATATTTCCAAGATGGGAAGATACGCACATACGATTTAACAACATCAAATGCGATAGATGCTAAACTACGACTAGCTGGTTGTGCTTCCTCCACAGGAATAGGCGTACTAACTGGTAGAGTTGGGGTTCGCCGTGATAGTACTGGCCCTTTGGGCACTGGAGCTGCCTTACTAACTGCTCTTGTTTGGGAGCTCTGTGGTGGATATGGTGCTGTGTCAACAGGAACTGGGTTACTATCGGCTGGGCTTGGGGTTAGATTGGGTGAAGCTGGTTCTCTGTCCATCGCAGTAGGGGTACAATCTGCGAGAGTTTGGGTTATGTGTGGTAGGGCTGGTTCTTGTGCATGTACAACCGGGGTGCTATCTCCACCAAGAGGTAGCACTGTTTTATTTGAAGAACGTGTTTTTAGTCCGCTAGATACTGGCATCACCCGCTCCAATTCAAATGGCTGATAAACAGGAAACATAGTTGAATGTACAGACATTGTATGAGAGACAGATGCAATAGACAGTGTGGAAAAAAGAGGGCATGAAATTGTTGACATGTATATTGTTTAACTAAAACGGATAGCATGACATAATTTCACATATATGATGTCTATCTAAACTGGATAGCATAGCATAACATAATTCAAAGATATAATGAATAACTAAACAGGATCACATGGCATAATTCACCTACATGTTATCTAAGTAATCAGGATCATGTCATTTAATTCACATATGTGATTTATATGCTAAACAGAGGGCATTCGATATGATGTCTGAACTAAGAACATGGTGTTGAATATTGTGTATATGATGTCTAAACTATGCAATGCAAGACACCGTATGCATGATATGAGCAGTATAACCGTGCAAAGTTAGAGCATACACCTCAGTGGGGGAATAGGACTGGTCATCTGTCTCTGAATCCATCTCTGAGGAGCTATCGGGACCCAACAAGAGATCTGCTTCGACAGGTAGCACTGTCTGCTCCGAAGGCCTTGTTTTCACTCCAGATTTTTCCATCTCCCACCCAAATGGCTGATTCACAGGAAGAGTAGTTTAATGTACAAACATTGTCGACAAATGGAAATGTAATGAAGAAAGGGATGGGCAAGATATCATTCAAATATATGATGCCTGGTTAAACAGGATGGCATTGCACATTTCACATATATTATGGCTGGCTAAAAGACATGAGACTGCATAATTCCCATATATGATATAGAAACTAAACTGGTGGCATTACAGAACATGTCTAAACTAAGCAGATGACATATATGATGTCAAAAGTAGGCACTGCAAGGCAACATATGCATGATATGACTAACATCATCATGCCAAGGTAGAGCAAACACCTTGGGGGGTAAATAGTAGTGGTCAGCGGCGTCTCAATCCGCCTCAGAACAGATATCTTCCTCTGGATTACAATCTAGAGAGGGGTGGGGAGGGTTTTCCTTTGAACCCACCATGGAGCGATGTCTGCATGACATTGTATTGCCGCGCAAAACTCTTCTCTTTTTCTCTACATGTTCAGCATGATTGTGTACAATATCTGACATGCATACGAAAAAATATGGTGAGATTATGTAACGAGAGCATGCAGAAATTTAGAGTGATGGTAACAACCAGTGGATCGACGTTTTTCCCTTGAACCAAAATAGCCCTAATGGATCGACGTGAATCTATAGTAATAAGTGATGCAACAAGTGTACAACCTCTTTGCCGTAGCCCTGTCGACCTCAGCATCATTGGGTTGGTCGCTGAAGCAGTTGAGGCAGAGGTGGCTGTCGGAGGTGTGGAGGAAGATCTGAGGAATCTGTAGATGGCGTCCAGGGCACTGCTTTGATGTGATGGATCGTTCTGTCGTTGGAGCAGCTCCGGTGAGCCGTAAGACGTCAAGGCTGAAGCAGCACAAGACATACATCGTCAATCTCAAGTGGGATTCTAATAGCATCTCCAATAGATGATGTAAAATGGATGTAAAATTAACATCACCAAAAACACCTGACTACAACAGATGAGGTAAAAACTGTTGACTCTGAACCTAACTGTCAAAACTGAAATTTACTGTGGAATCTGAATGCTACTGTCAAAACTGAACGCAATGGTAGCAGAGAGGCACTTGACATGTAGTTTAGGGAGGGCCTGCAGTTCATCTTCAACCTGCACCCCCCTGAGCCGCCAGCCACCACCGGCCGAACCGCCGGCCCCAGCGCCGCCTCGCCGCCCCGAAACAACTCGCCACCGCCGCCCCGGCCAGCCCTCTAGGCCCCCCGCCCCCACCCTGAACCCTAAGATAGATAGTGGGGTACCTCTCCGGCGAGCCCCCGTCCCCGCTGCGGGTGGTTCTTCCTTAACTCCGGCGAGCCCCCCCCAACCCCTCAAAATCGACTGACCCAAAAGTCGATTCAGTCCACTGAAGTGTGGCTTAATCGGAGCAGAGCAGCAGCACGAGCGAGGGGGAGAGCAGCAGCAGCTGGGCGACCGAGCGATCGAGCGAGAGCTGGAGCAGCAGCAGCAGCGCGAGCGAGCGAGAGCCGGAGCAGCAGCAGCAGATCTGCTGGTATGGACGCCGCCGCCGAAGGGGCCTCGCACTGGGGGAGAGCCGCCGTGGAGATGTCGCCCGCAGCGCCGACTTCAAGGTAGCCGCTCCATGGGGGTGCGGGATGGAGCACAGTCGGCGCCGGGAGGTCGAGTTAAGGAGAAGGTGCGATGCGATGAGTGTACAACCTCTTTGGTGGCGCCGAGTAGGCCTCGGCTTCGTCCGAGGAGTCGGTGAGGATGCTGCAGTTCTGGTGGAGCAGGTTAAGGCGGCGATGTGGGGATGGAGCAGCCGCGATAGACGAGGCGATCGTCGGAGCAGCTCCTTGGAGGTGGAGGACGGGGCGGCTGAACCGGCGGGACGGCGAGATGGACGACGGATCCTCATCCAGGGAGGTGGACGAGGGACGTCGAGCTGTTGCGGTGGACGACGTCGTCGGGGAAGAGGCTCCGGCTTGGCAGCGGTGACGTGGCGGACGGAGGAGGGTGGGGTTTCGCGGCTGGAGCGGAGAGGTTATGGCGGCCTGGGATTTCGAATGGCGAAAAGGGGGTGATGGGAGGGGGTGAAGCATGACTTAGGGACGCGCTTGTCCAAAATGTAGGGTGTGTTACAAAAGTAACCCCCACTGATTTGAACTAGCGGCCCTTTCGGCTCAGGGTTAGAAGGGGGATTTCGCGTGTCGGGATTTGGCAGCTGGAGGGAGTTTTCGCGCGCGTTGTAATTTCGGGATAGCAAGGCGCGGGTTGTGAAGGCGCCAGTTTTGGGAGCACGATATCTGAATTTTCGGGATATAACAAGACGCGGGTTGAATTTTAGGGACAAGCCTAACGTGTAGTAATATTGTAATTGTACGTACCAAATCAATTCGCACTTCCCTCAACCAAAAAGAAAACGAAAAAAATAAAACTATTCACACCACACAAAGAGAGAGTCTTGCCTCGTTTTACTATACAAATGCTATTCAAAGCTACTCCCTCCTTCCATCTATATAGGGCCTAATGCGTTTTTCGATGCTAACTTTGACCAAATAATAGAGCAATGATATATGACATGCAACTTACACAAAGCACACCGTTAAATTCGTCTCTGAAAGGTTCTTTCAATGATATAATTTTCACATTGTGCATGTCATGTACTATTAATCTTGTCAATAGTCAAAGGCGGTCTTAAAAATCTCATTACACCCTATATAGATGGAAGAAGGGAGTATGAATCCATGTTATGTCCGATTAAATTTTTTCGCTTGCTGTATAATGCATGTAACCTACTCATACCAACATTTTAGTGCATTCCAAATGTCTATACTACCGCTGCAATTCGAACTAAATTTGAATTCGTTTCTCTATTTCAATAAGAATCTACAATCATGATTGTTGCCAACTTCAACCATCATAGTTTCCTTGCTATCCGCCAGATATAATTCGGACGGCCTATAATGCAGGATGGCAGGCACACCATCATCAACAACTTCATTTTTTTTATAAGAGTAGAGATAAAATATATTAAATGTAGTATAACATGTTCATAACCACACCATGTGTATCACCGTTATATATATTCACACATGCGTCGGTTTGAAACACTATGATAAATTCTTCAAATATCCGAATTCGCTTTTTTATAATGAAGTATATATGATCTCTATTTGTCTTTTACACCCACACAACCCTCTTATCTTTGTAGCTAGCGCTAACTTTCTCTTGTGCATGCACACGCCCGCATCCCTCTCACCCTCCCTCAGCATTCTCTAGCTCCATCGCGCAAATTTGTCTTTTCACTTTAGGTCGTTCACCCACGGTGTGTGTAGGCCCCCCAGCTCCTTCTTTACGGCACACATCGATCGATATGCCTCTCTAGCCAGGTGTGCCTAGCACAAACACAAGCTTCCCCTCTTCTCTTGTCACCGTCCATGCCTCACTCCCACCACTCTTTTCATCGTTCTCGTACTCGCACACTCCCCCCTCGATATAGTATGCCTCTCGTACCACCTCCTACATGCATCCCTCTCTCTCTATCCTTCTCCCCGTGCCTCATTTGCTTCTAACACACACATGCATGTATACAGATCGATCTCCCAACATATACCTAGATCGACTTTAACTACCCCCCCCCATCGATCGACGTACCTCACAAGTTATGTCTCTCCTTTCTCTAACAAAGGGCGATTGATCTTCCTATGTAGCTATGTCTGCTTACCACAGCCACATCGTCCCCCCTCATCATTCGTGCATGCCTCCTGACCCGTCTCTCACACGCACGTTCACAGACAACAAGCAGCCATCTCCTCTCTTATTGATATTGCGGGCGTGCCCTCCGTTTGTCTAGCAAGCCTATCCCACCATTTGTTAGAAGCAACTCCACTACCACCCCCTCCAACACTCTAGCTCTGTCTCTCTCCCATCCTTATTCCTCTCCTGCATATATGCATGGATGCCGATCGATCTCCCTTAATACATGAGGCAGATCGATCTCCTTAATACATGAGGTAGGCCTCTCTCCTCCTCCACACATATACCAGCCATTGTACCTCTATAGTTAATTGGGCCTCCCTCTTCCCCCACCACACACCGATAGTCGAGCGCTGCAGGTAGGTATCCATGCCACAGAGACAAACTGCACATGTCCCATCTCATGTTCCAGTAGGCCAGCCACTCTATATCTTTGACGTGGGCACACACAAATTCGATGGCGCTCTTTATCGATCGCGCGCGCACACACACACACACATCATCCCTCTCTTCGATTCTATGGACACCTCAAGCCGATGATACCTCCACTCTCTTCTCGTGGATCGCCCCCTCTATATATATGTTATATCCAGGACTCTATTTCACACACATTGCATATGTTACATTTTTTGATTGACCGCCCCCCCAAAAACTCTCAAGAACCCACACACTATATCTCTCTAGGTTTGTATCTCTCTCACACAACCCCACGTAGGTGGTGTACGTATACAAGAAGAGAATAGGTGCACCGTGCATGTACTCACGCTTCGTGCCCAGCCACACCCGCGCGGGTACACGGTGGAACTCATTTCTTTACGAAATGGCAGCCCACGTGCTAATTTGAACGCCTGTAGCGGTTGTTTACCTAGGGAGGTCGTGTACCACGCATGCACGAAACAAAGTTCGACTTGACGCGTTGCCGCGTTATTTTTAAATAAAGTTATAGCGCTCAATGGCACGTACACAGAATATAAAACGATTTTTATGGAGAAAAAGGTAGTCCGCTCACTATATACAATGGAGCCTGCCTGCCTAGTTTGTCGCTCTTCAGAGTATCTCACACAAGGCTGCGGTGGCGTCTCTCTCTCTCACCGTTGGTCACAGATCCGGCCGCATCCCGTCCGCCGGGGGAAAGGGAGTGCGGTGGCCTCTCTCTCTCTCACTGTTGGTCACTGATCCGGCCGCATCCCATCCACCGAGGGAAAGGGAGGAAGTGCATCGTTTCTCCGTTGACGGCGCCGAGGCAGCACGTCCCGATCTGCGGTACACGTCGTTCTCTCTGACCAAGCTCCGGCGCGGCAGGGCCTACGCCACCTGCTCACAGATTCCGCCCGCCGCCGCTCACCTCGTTACATCCCGACGACCTCCAGGTATCCGCTCTGTCCTTGCTCCACTGCCCGTCTTCCCACGTCGCTGCATGTGGATCTTCCATAGTTCTTTGCCCAAAACGTAGCTCGTCCGGCGTACTTTCCATATTGCATTCTCGTCCTCACATCGTTTTAGACAAACACAACCGTGTTGTTATCTTCCCTTAGGACAAGGAATATGCTTCTTTTTTGTCGTTGCATGTGTCATCAACTGTTATTGGCCAGTAATTGTTTCCTTTCTACTCGTTGCTATTGCGACCTTTTGGTGAACTGCACAAATCACTTTTTTCTTAAGAGTGTTTTGTGCAGTTGTACTAAAATGTCACACGGGCAACGTCTCTACATTTCAGTGCGACTGCACAAAGGGATATTGCTTTTTCTCTATCCTCCTCATCCAACTCCAAACCTAATCTTCTGCAACTAGTTAGTCTTAAGAGAGACTGCAAAGGTGACCGGCTTGTATTTGTGTGTTTATTGTTTCATCAGCAGTCCTCTATTATCGTAATCACACTTAATATCTTTGGAACAGGGACGCTCAGCTCTATTTTAGTGGAACTGCACAAAATGATCGGAATGTTGCATGCTCCAGACAACTAGTTTTTTTTTCCAACATGCCTTGTTGATTTAGACAGAGCTGGGGGGACGTTGCTGCCAATGAAAGCATGGATCAATTTTAATTTAACACCTTCTCACAACTCTGTCTTCAGTTGTGATGTAATTATTAGCTCTGATCTGCTAATAATTGACATGCATTAGCAAGGAAGTTAGTTTTTTATTGTTTCCGAAAGAGCATCGATGGCAAGACACGCGAAACAAAAGCTGAAAGCTCACACCATTGTACAATTTCATGTCGCTGGAAAATTATTTGTATAGTACGTCAATTATGTAAACAAATGATGGAAGCTTGACAGCATTGCTAGAAGCCTCTTCATCATCCGGGTCCATGTGCCATGCACAAAATTATACTCCTTCGTTCCTAAATATGTGTCTTTTTACAAATTTCAAATGGGCATATTTTAGAGTGTAGATTCACTCATTTTGCTTCGTATGTGTACTCCCTCCGTTCCTAAATATTCTATTCGTCTTTCTAGAGATTTCAACAAGTGACTACATACGGTGCAAAATGAGTGAATCTACACTCTAAAATATGTCTATATACATCTGTATGTGCCAGTCCATTTGAAATCTCTAAAAAGACAAATATTTGAGTAGTCACTCGTTGAAATCTCTAGAAAGACAAATACTCCGGAGTATATTTAAGAACCGAGGGGGTAGTGCACAACCGCATGGGAGACTCAGCCCGGTCATTGCGCCGCATTAATAGTGAGTAATGAGTAGTCAAATCATAAGCCCCACCTTTCCCACTGTAAGTTGCTCTGAAGAAGCAACCATCAATACGCTCTTCTTTGAATCCGCTCATACTACTCCATCCGTCACTGTTTATACAGCGCGCTTCAGAAAAAAGAAAAAAAATCTGTGGGACCAAGGCGACCAGTGGTCGGCCTGAAAAATAGCATTGGTAGTTATAGCACGGCGTCTATTACTAGAGGGAATAATGCATACACACATGCATGCAGTGCTTCCACCCCGGGTACACACATGCATGCACTTACTCCACTCCGTAGTAGTACAGTACATGGAGAGAAAATTGTGGACTTGATTGCAATTACCACGCCCTAATAAATTGAGCATTAAACTAAACGCGTCTAAATTCTCTCTGGTGGTGGAAATGCATCATAATGAAGCGCGCCCTGTAAACTGTGACGGAGGGAGGAGTAGTATGAAGGTGCAAAACCAAGTATGCGTATGGCCAGTCGGTCAACGCACCTCCTCTTGGCATATCACTAACATGTGGGACAGGAGTGTGAGCAAACCGATCTCAATTGACGGCAAAGAACCAACCCGCCGTTCCTTGAGAGAGACGAGGAGCGAGAACACACAGACGGGCTCGCACGGAGGCCAAGATATATTCAAGCATGGTTGGTTGATCGATATCATTCATTACATGTTGGGCTGCCGTTTTCCGCCCTTCTCCGGAATAAACGTGTACTTTATCAGAGATAAAAAATAAGAGTACAGACGCTCCACCATGCGGTTCTAGTAGTAGTACTACTCGTACTACTGCGCTTGGCTCTTTGCCTCTTCGTGAAGTCGAACAATGATGGTACTCCGCATGTTGGGTACTACAGTGTATGCCTCTGACAATCTGGCACCGAATGGACTAATGCATGTCCACCGAGGGTAGGTTGCATTAGTCAAAAGGCGTAAGCGAGCTTCACCTTGTCGTGCAAGCTTCTCCTCAATCTGCGAGTTGACGGGACACACCAAAAAGTAGTGCTAGTCCATACTCCCTCCTTTCCGGTTAATATGGCTTAATCTTTTTTGCAGGTAAATGAGAGAGCTGTATTCATATATAAGCATTCTTAGGACGATCAACCAAGACACTGGTCACTAGGAAGCGAGGTACCCCACAAAAAAAGAAGTAGGAAGCGAGGTGTTTCATCAAGCCAGCTCTCGGCCACATTCAAAGTGCAGCAAGCACGGTTGGCACGAAGATGCGCCGCAAGGTTTGCTGACCTGTTTACATGCTGAATAACAAAAAAAAAGGAAATATTACCGAGCGCTACTATTTGTAACAGGATATGAGCCAGAATTAAGCGAGGTTTGTGGCGAGTGTTCCATGCAATCAACTTCCATTATCACATGCGAGAACCCTTGAAGAGAGCCAAATGTGTTGAAGATTGCTCTATCACATTTTAAAATTATAATAAGAGTGCAGACGCTCCTCCATCCAGTTCCTAGTACTAGTATAGTATGTACCTTTATAGACTATAGTAGTAGTACTAGTAAACTTTGCGCTTGGCTGTTCGCCTATTCGGGAAGTCGAACAATAATAGCACTAGTAGTATAGTGTATGCTTCTGGCAATCTGACACCGAATTAATTGTTGCACATCCACCGCCTGAGCGAGGGAGAGCTTGCATTAGTCAAAAGTTTCTCCTTGTCCTGCGAGCCACCGCGCGCAAGCTTCTCCCATCCTGCAACCTTCTCCTCGTTTGGCAAGTTGACGGGACACAGCAAAGTAATGCTAGTCCATACTGCCTCCTCTCCGGTTAATATGGCTTAATTTCAAACGAGATAAATACACTGTCTGTCACTGTATATTTGTAAAAATACAGTCAGTGGACTTCATAATACGCTCATTGCGCTCAATATATATATTTTCCGGTGTTTACACGGTTCTAGCTCACCCTGACTGAGTATGTGTGTGCATGCACGTGTAGGTTGAGCACTTGAGCGTGACCGTGTGTGTTCCGTCGTGTGCTCGGACATGCATGCATTAGGGCGTCGCGCGTGTTTTTGCGTCCATGTGTACGTGTGACTGTTGCATACATGTAGGGGGAGTACGTGTAGGGGCCACTAAGGAGCAGTCAAATCACACAGTAAGTTAGTCGGAAGAAGCAACCATCATTTCACTCTTGAATGACTCGTACGCAATATAAAATGGTTGATATGGAGAGAAAAAGAAAACCACTATATATACACTAGCAAGAGCCTAAGCTACAAGCCTGCTTGCTTAGGTTGCTCTCTTCACAAGCATAGAACGACGGGCCTGATCCCGCAGCTGGGGGAAGGGAACAATGTTCTGCGTAGACGCGGTCGACATCGGCGAGGGAGAAAACCCACAGTCGGTGCGTCCCAATCGGGGGTCACCGCGGTATGGGCCGATGCCGCGTCCCAACCGCCCTTCTAGCTACAGCCCGACGTCCCAGGTAGTCCATCTTCCTTTTGGAGCCGGCTTGCTCCACTGCCGTAGCTCCATCTCCATGTCGATCTTTCTCTACTTCTACCGGCTTCTACTTGTGATGAGTTTATGTCTCATGAACTAGTGCCAGTACTATTATTCTAATCACACTTCTTCAATATCTTTGCCATCAGGGACGCTCAGGTCGATTTAGTGGAACTGCACAAAAGCATCGTATGATCCGAGGGTGCCAGCCGTCTTTCCTTTGACAGGTTCTACCTGGCCAGGAAATTAAATCATGTTTAGGGTTTAGGGTTTAAGTCGTAGTGACCCCATCAGTAGTTTTTCTTTCGTACACGCTCTCACAACTTTTTTCTTTAGTTGTGAAGTAAATATTGGCTATGATCTGTGAATCATTGAGATGCATCAGCATGCGTGTTAGTCTTCCTTTGTATTTGATGGAATGTTGTAACGGGGCAACCTTGGAATAGGAATGAAAATGGAGTGGAATCGGAGAAAAAATGGAAACGGAGAGAAACCAACGTTTCGTTTCGTTGGATCGCACCATCGAGCAAAACCAACGTTTCAATCACGTCTGTCATGTTCGTGTCTCACCCTCCTCCACGGCTCGACCCCACACGGTCGCTCGGCATGCCACTCACCACAAACCGAGTATACGATAACTTTCCCGCCTGCTTGTCGATGGATCGCGCCATAGAGTACTAGCACTACTGGAAGAGATTGACGAGTTGGGGGAGGACAGCTAGCTGTAGCACGGACTCCCAAGAACTTTTTACATGCATGTTGTAGCCGGCTATTGCGACCTTTGAACGCGGAGCAGCCGCGTGCACCCGGAAGCGGCACGGGCGACGCTCTCTCGGCCGGCGCGCCGCTTCAATGCCGGCGCCAGTGAGAGGTCGTGTCTGCTCTAGCCGGGCATGAATGCGGCACTGACCATTTTGGGCGGGAAGCACGCGCGGGTGATGAAGAGGGTTCGGGTTAGTCAGGACCGGCCGTGGCAGCGGTCTGGACGTGCGCAAACAAGAGATGATGTACGTTAATATTGCTGCGTATGTAATTAACAACGTAAATAATGTGCCAGTTGGACAAATATGATTGGAGATGGAGATGGAAATGGAATTTTACGTAAACACGGATATGCATGTCTATGTCTATGTGTGTGTGCGCGACGACTCTCGCGACCTGGAAGCGGGGGCGTGTTTTTGATCGAGTTTTCTTTCTTGGTACGTTAGAAAATCAGTTTGTCTAATTCACATCTAGATGTTATTTAAGGATATCACATCTAAGCTCCCACAAGTATATAATGTAGCAACAAGAAACAAAAAAAACTAGGAAAAAATAGACCACAAACAGAGTGGACATCAACTTAGATGTGACATAACTATGTCACATCTAGATGTGTCCTAGACAGACCCTTAAAAAATTGTCCGCCAGTTTTTGTTTCTTTTTTCCGGGAACGCGCGTATTTTATTTAAAACCACAGCTATGGAGAGATTTTTTACTCCATTATAGCCTCTTGTTTGATAGAGTTTCTCGCGTCTCGCTCTCTCACCCTCTCCATATATGTTACACGCTGGAGGCTCAGTGTTCATTTGCTAGGGTTTTCTATATTCACAGTCTCTCACCCTCTCTTCACCAAATCTAAACAAGACTGCGTTGGCCTCTTGTCTCTCTCTCCCCCCTCACAGCTGGTGAAGGAGGCGTCCGTATCCCGTTGCACCGGGAAGGGGAGGAGGTGCAGCGTGCACTCTATCGCCTTCGGCGAGGGAGGCAATCCACTGCCGGCTGCGCTGTTCTCTTTCACCCAGCGCCTGTGCGGGAGGGCCACCGACCCCTTCTTCCTCGCTGCCGTACGTAGTGTGGGCAGATCCGACCTCCCGCCGCACGCCTTGCCACATCCCGACGACACTAAGGTATAAGTTTCTTTGAAACCGTCGTTGCTCTAGCTGCATGTGGATCTTTTTCGATCTGTAGTCGAATCTAGGTCTTGGTTCAAAGAGGAAAGAAGGGTGCGGTGGGCTGGAGCAAGAATCTAGGACGTGGTTCAATGAGGAAAGGAGGGGCGGAAAGTAGTATAGACCGGCTATCCAGCCGCTTTGTAGGTCGAAAAGGGAAAAAGGGGGTAACCTAGTACACACATCTGTAAGGAACCGATCTCTTTGTTGAAAAGGGAAAGAAACTGGGGGGTCGGGTAGTTTGTGCAGGACTAGATTTGCTGCCCTCACATAGGAAGAAGGTTCAAAGAGAACAAATATGGGACCAGCGCATATATGCTGCTTGGCTACATACTCTGCTCACCCATTTATACGTGTGGACGCACATGGTGCTGGCATGTCCCATACAACTATTTTGCTCTTGTTAATCTAAGAATGTCGCCGAAAAATTGAAGCAATGCCACTGTTAAAAGTAAATTACATTTTTTAACGAATGTTGTTTCAAGAGAATGTCTCTGTTAATATGAATCAATACAACCGTTTTAGAAATGCTACTGTCCTACTTTGTTCTCCATCCAAGATAAGTTAGATGCTTCTTTCTGTCACCGTTTGTTTCATCCTCTTTTATCGGCAAGTAATTGTTTCCTTTTTTGCCTCTGTTAAAATAGGGCTATCGATTCAACTTGTTGCTATTGCGACATTTTGCTTCGCTACTCGAAACACTTATGTTTTAAGAGTGTTTTGTGCAGTTCAACTTGAATGTCACACCGGTGACTTTGCTTAATTTTGGTGGAGCTGCACAAAAGGAGATCGAGATTTGTTTCCAGTCTTCGTGGCGAGTTGTTTCAAATCTTGGTCTCAACCACATGATGTGCAGTGTGCTTTGAGATGTTGTGCTACTTGTTTTGGTACTGTTTTAAATAAATGTTGAATTGAAGCTATTGTATTGCTGTCTTTTCCCATTAAGTAGTGAACAAAAATGGGACCAACCCAGACATGATGCTTGTTGCTTTGTTACAACAAATTCAGCATCACCCCCTTTATAAGCCAGTAATTGATGCCACTCTCAGAATTAACTACTGAATCTTATTTCAAAACTGCAACACTTGTTAGGGATTGGCGGGATTACCATTTTCATGGCCGCATGTTTCATCCTCCTTTATTAGCCAGTAATTGATTCCTTTTTTGCCTCTGTTTAAACAGGGATATCTATTCAACAATTGATTCCTTCATCCACATGATTGTGCAGTGTGCTTTGAGATGTTGTGCTACTTGTATTGGTACTATTTTAAATAAATGTTGAATTGAAGCTATTGTATTGCTGTCTTTTCCCATTAAGTAGTGAACAAAAATGGGACCAACCCAGACATGATGCTTGTTGCTTTGTTACAACAAACTTTGCATCACCCCCTTTATAAGTAGATGGAAACACATACTGTTGTTGCGCCCACTCTCCCTGGAATTGTTTATGCTTTTCGTTAATCTAATGCCGCTGGTAAAATTAAGCAATGCCACTCTCAGAATTAATTAACTATTGAATCTTAGTTCAAAACTGCAACACTTGTTAGGAATGGTACTATCCTGCTTTGTAGTTCCTTCTACATGTTTAACCAAGGTATTGTTAAGATAATGTCTCTGTTAAAATGAATCAGTTGCATTGTTTTAGGAATGGTACTTTTCTGCTTTCTCGTTCTTTATACATGTTGAAACAAGGCATTGTTAAGATAATGTCTCAGTCAATATGAATGAATCACACTGATGGAGAATTGCTACTCTCCTGCTTTGTTTCCCATTAAGATAAAGTAGATCAGTAGATGCTTTTCTTCTGGGAGTACAATTCATCAACTGTTATTTCTCAGTAATTGTTTCCCTTATACCTATTGTTGCTTACAGGGATATCAAAATTAAAGCTCGGTTTTATTCCGACTTCGATTTTAGTTGAACTGCACAAAAGGAGCCAATGTGTCCAAGGCAAACTGCTGCATTACTGGGTCCAGTTGGTCGTTCCACTTTGCAGAAAGAAGCAGTCACTATTTACACTACATTACAGAAGGAATGACCGAGAAGCTTTACAGAGTATTATTAGACACCGGTGACATGACTAGTCTGCAGCGACCATTGGCAATTTAACAACACGTGGAGTGCCCTGGGCAAAAAGTGCCCAAACAAGTACAAGAAGCTACGACAGGACTCCACGATCATTGGCATAACATATTTTGAATGGGAAAAGCTTGTCAAAGTTTAATCATTGATGTTAGCAAGAAGACGTTAGTTTAATGTATTGGAATTGGAAAACCTTGTCAAAATTTTCTCATTGATGTTAGCCAGAAGACATGCATTTGATATTTTTGAGTGGGACGCCCTTGCTATGAGCAGCGTCGAGTGTTTTTTCCTATTCATGTGTTCAGTTTAGAAGTAAATAGTTACTCTGCTGAGATATTCCTGTGTTAAGAGTTTGTTCTGAATATTGTCTATGTAATGCCAGGCCTTGTGTTTGATTGCAAAGTTGAGCTTGGAATGTTGTGGCATGCGGCATCACGAGCTGTTCACCGTGCCTCCTGAGAATAATGCTTCGTATTGTTTTGCATGTCGATCTAATGCCAGTGATTTGCTTGTTAAGAAGATCATCCTCTTTTGTTGTTTCCGGGCTTAAGAAGTTCGTCGTCTGATGTTTCATTCATAGCCTATACGACAAGTCGGGTAGGTTAGACGTGAAATAATATGATCTTAAGACCAACTCATGATATTAGGCCATGATTGGATAGTCGTTTTCGAACCAAAACCGCTTGTAAAACTGACGCTTGTAAATTAAAGCAGATGGTCTCGGGCGAAGGCGCTTGGTTGGTCGATTTCGACTAGTAAAATATCGGAAGTACTTCACACACGATAAAAACGTTGAATGACACTCGGACGATTGCTAATCCAGCCGTTAGCTGCTGTTTCAGCCTTGCCCATGGATGGCATGATACGCACGTCGTGCATGTATCGTCTGGTAATGTCGTCCATATAGCAGTGCTCGTAAAATATACACTGGTCTCTCAAATTACACGCGTAACCCGCCGGTTTTACTTACAGACCTCGGGCCCTCGGTTTCATTACGCCTGTATTTTACGCGTTGTTTCCGATGACGAGTAAATTACACTTGTATGTTAATACAGGTTTGAAATAAACCAGAGCTCCCAAGCGCGGCCTTACCGTTTCATGTCGTCTCAGTTTCTCGAAGGTGCTCATAGGTGTCCGATGATCCTGGCTTCCTGAATGAGCAGCGGGCGCTGTATCAGACCATCCGTAGGGCCCGCGAGGCCCTCTCTGTTGTCCTTCGAGTTGTTGCGCTCGCCGTGGCGCCGAGCATTGTTAACATCGTCAACGAACATGAGGATTCAGGAGATGACTTTATTTTGACTGGATGACACTAGGGACACACTAGGGCCATAGCCGTACGTATGCCAGTGCCTCCTTATTATGTACGACTATATTTTTTGCTTTCTGGTTTCCTGACATCACGGTCCCACACCATTGTTAACCTATGTAGTCAATATAAACGAGAGAATTGCACAAGGTGCGGCCGACAGCTGGGACCAAGCAGCTCGAGCAGTATTTGTGTTTTTGAGGCGTGAGCACTGCAGAGTTTTTCTTGGCGATGATTTCGTTGTTGTTCAGAGGAGAGCAGGGTATTAACTAGGTGGGCTGTGGCCCGTCTAGCCGAGGCCAGATACTAATTTTTTCAAGATGAAAATGGCTAGCCCAGCTATACGTCTTTTTGAGGAATACCCAGGCAAGGTCAACTTGTTATTCTCCGCCCCGCTGGGCTGCAAATCTTTCCTAGGAGGGATGCATTAGGCTTAACAGGAAAATGGGCTTTAAAAATAATAAATGGGATGTAATTATAAAAACTGGGCAGTAACTATAAAAAAATGCATCAAACACGAAATTAGTTTATAAAATATTATTTATGGATTTTGAAAATCTTAAATTTTCATTGTTGCGCGCGCAATGTTTCGTTGGATTTTTACGTAATACAAATTTATATTTAATCTGACTAGAAATTCCGGGATAAAAATATTTCGGATCCCATCAAAATGTGGGAATGAATTTTGTCTTCAACGGTTGGTTGAAATTATTAATCGTTGTCCTAGCTAGAAAATGGGATGGACTTTTAACAAACTGTAAATGGGCTGTTGTAAATTCCATTAGAATTCAAAAATGGGCTATACATTCTTACAAAACGCAAATGGGCTATAAGTTCTCTGCCACACACTTGTGGGCCTACTAAGTGACGCGTCCCCTAAAAAAATAAGTAGACGCGTATGCAAGGCTTTGTCAACTTATTATAGTCAACACACGGTTCTAGCAGCAGTGGCCGTTGGATGTCTATCCAACGGATGTCGTGCTTCTTCTTCAATCTCGGATATTCTTAGCTTCGGCCGCCCAAAAAATGATTCCTCCCCCTGACATCTGGGGCGCACCGTTTCGGAGGCTGACCTGTGGGCCTACTAAGTTGGAGTGTACCAAGGGCTTTGTCAACTTAGTCAATATAAACGATTCTAGCTTCAGTGACCGTACGATGTCCATCCAACGGCCGTAGTGCTTCTTCAACCTCTGGTCTTCTTGGTCCAGCCGCCCAAAGCAGCGCCGGTGGTGCCGCCTGCTCCTGCCTCCCGTGGCCAGCTGTGCTGCCGCGGAGGCCTCACCGCCCCCATACTACTCCCACCGCTGGCCAGGCCATCCCTCCACTCACCCACACCCCCTGTTATTCTGCGACGACGGCAGCCTCACACCGCAGCCGAACCAGTGAACCCTCGTACTCCTCTTCGCGCGGGCTTCCACTGTTGCGTCTTCCTCGGCTCCGCGTCGTCCACTTCCTAGGCCTCGCCATCGTCCACCGCCCTGGTGCTCTCGGCGCGGCGTGGTCAACGACCGACTTCCATCGGAAGAGTACTGTATGTGGAGGCTGACAGCTGGGTCCACAGCGGCCGCAAGGAAGTGCCTCCTTATTACGAGCAAAATAATTATTCCTCCACCTGACAGCGGGGACCCATCGGACGGGCTACCTTATTTCGCGAAAAAATGTTTCCCCCTGACTGCTGGGACCCACCGGACGGGCCACCGTATTTCGCGAAAAAAGTTCCCCCCGCTGTCAGCTCAGACCCACCGGAAGTGCCTCCTTATTACGCACAAAAAAATGAATACTCCCCCTGCTAGCTGGGACCCACCTTGGTGGGAGGCTGACTTGTGGGCCTACTAAGTTGACGGGGACGGAGGGCTTTGTGAACTTAGTCAATATGAACGATTCTAGCTCCAGTGACCGTAAGATGTCCATCCAACGACCGTAGTGCTTCTTCAACCTCTGGTCTTCTTGCTCCAGCCGCCCAAAGCAGCACCGGTCGTGCCGCCTGCTCCTGCCTCCCGTGGCCGGCTGTGCTGCCGTGGAGGCCTCACCGCCCCCCACTATTCCCACCGCTGGCCAGGCCCTGCGGCGACGGCAGCCTCACACCGCAGCCGAACGAGTGAACCCTCATACTCCTCTCCGCGTGGGCATCCACTGCCGCGTCTTCACCGGCTCCGCGTCGTCCCCTTCCTAGGCCTCGCCGTCGTCCACCGCCCTGGTGCTCTCGGCGTGGCGTGGTCAACATGGTCAAGGAACGACTTCCATCGGACGTGGACTGTACGTGGATAGGCTGACAGCTGGATCCACGGCGGCAGCAAGGAAGTGCCTCCTTATTACGCGGAAAATAATGATTCCTCCACCTGACAGCAGGGACCCACCGGACGGGCCACCTATTTTGCGAAAGAAACGTTTCCCCCCTGACTGCTGGGACCCACCAGCTACACCTTCGCACGCAAGGAAGTGCGTCCGGGCAAAAAAAAACGATTCGCCCCCTGACTGCTGGGACCCACCAGCTACATCTTCGCACGCAAGGAAGTGCGTCCGGGCAAAAAAAACCAAAACGATTTGCCCCCCTGACTGCTGGGACCCACCAGCTACATCTTCGCAGGCAAGGAAGTGCCTGACAGTCGGGACCCACCTGGTCAAAGCGTACGTAGTGTTGTCTTCTGGTCGCGAACGTGTACATACATATATACTGGTCGATGTAGAGGCGCGCACGTGTCGTAGTAGAGGCGCGCACGTAGCATGTACACGTATGTACAGCGGCCAGGGTGCAAGAAAGAAAATACGGCCACGTACGTACATATGGTCAGGGTCTCGAACGCCTACTCGCGCATACGTACGGCGAGGGCTCGTGTACATGGCTGGGTCGGAACAGAGAAACAGCGTCGTCGTCGTGTTCATGGGGAGGCAACGAAATGCGTCGTGTTCATGGGGAGGCAACGGAATGCGTCGTGTTCATGGGGAGGGGTGTGGCGTACCGCAAAACGGAGGAAACGGACCTCCTATGGTCGAAACGGGGGTCCTGTTGATTGGGAGGAGTGTGGCGTACCGCAAAATGGAGGAAACAGACCTCCTACGGTCGAAACGGGGGTCCTGTTGATTGGGAGGGGTGTGGCGTATCGCAAAACAGAGGAAACGGACCTCCTAC